>NW_027460947.1:30000-32617 GCF_037038515.1 Microtus pennsylvanicus
CATCTGAACTGACTGCAACATACAAAAGAAGAAGAAACACGGAAAGAAGACATCCCTGCTGGACAGGATCTGAGATGAGAATAAATTCATCGAATGGCTGACAACAGCATTTCATTGAGAAGAGATTCCACATTTTATGCTGTACAGTTACTTAGTTAGATAGATAGATAAAGAGAGGCCTGTGAACTGGGGTGGGGTGTGGCTTCTCAGGTCACCTCAGGTCAGGGAGGGGCTGAGGAGTGTCCCATTGGCCTTGACAATAGGCACGAGTCAGACGTTAACGTCAGGGCAGGGCCTGAGAGTTCCTCAAAGGGAATGAATGGAGACCCTTGCTTACCTAAGAAATGCCTGACCTTGGAAAAGGACTTGTGGAAAGCGGGCGGGCCCTTGAAACTGTGGTTTCACGTCTTACTAGAAAGCTCCCTCTTTAGGGAAGGGAAAGTCATCGTGATATCTTACTCTTTTCCCAAGGATACCCTACCTACCCTTCTGATCATTCTTACTGAATTAAGTCTTCCACTGCAAATAAATAAATACATAAATAAATAAATAAATAAATAAATAAATAAATAAATAAATAAATAAATGAAGTGGGTGAGTGAGTGAGTGAGTAAGTAAGTAAGCAAATACGTGGATGGATGAACAAATAAATACAAAGTTTGCTGTTGTTGACTGACTTTTGATTTCATAATGAATCTCTCTCTCTCTCTCTCTCTCTCTCTCTCTCTCTCTCTCTCACACACACACACACACACACACACACACACACACACACACACACTAAATATACAATAAAAGGAAGCATAACACCTTCACTCAGGGGGCAGAGTGAACTCTGAAAGTTTTCCAGGCAGGGGGGGGGGGGGAGACAGAATATAAGAACAAAATGAGAAACAAGGAAAAATAGTGTTGGCTGGCTGGCTGGCCGGCTGGCCGGCTTTCAGTTCCCTGACAGAAATGAGCACATTGTGGAGGAAACACAAAGCTGTTACACTATGTGGGTGTGATGAGGAGAGATTGTGAGTGAGTGTCCTGTCAGAACAAAGTTAGTCCCATAGTTGATGAAATTCATTATCCCAAAACTTCAGCAGAATATATCCCAAGTTTGCAAATGTGTGATCAGCTTGTGACAGGTTGGGCTGGAGATGCTGAGAACTGGGGAGCCCTCAATGCAAGAGCAGACACTCATTCCCATGAAGAGGGAGAGAGGGAGGGAGGGATCATTCATTCCTATACTCAAGTTTAAAGAAAGATGAGTGGCTATTTATGGAGAGACCACTCACAGATATGAAAAATCATTTCCTAAAAATCAAATTTCTCAGTCAGTATGCAACTGCTATGGTGCTTCTCCTAGATAGAGCAAAACACACAAACAAACAAACTGATTCCTTGATCTAGAGCCACAGTGCACATGCTGTGGAAAAGGGGACATGGCCAACTTGAATCACAATATTCATCAGAGCATGAAAAGAGCGTAAAAAGGACACAGAGGAGAGATAATTGTGGTCCTTCCTTCCTCCCTCCCTCCCTCCCTCCTTCCCTCAGGAAGTGACTGACAGATGAGACTTTGTCCAAGCAGGTTCTGTCTGAAATACCAGATTTGAGTTTCCCCCTCTGTGGGGGTATTAGTTAATCAGTCCTCCCTTCTTTCTGTAGGAAGGTGGTGCATGTCTCTCAGAACTTACCTGGTTTCCTCTGCACAAGGTGAACCAGGGAAAAGCTTTCTAAGCCTTATTCAGACCTATAGAGGCTGCGCTGTGTGTGACTTCAGAGACCTCAGGGAGTATAGGGGTGGGTGGGTGGGTGCTTGATGCTTCAGACTCATGTCATTGAAGGACATAACATAGTCTGGATTCACAGAGATTCACAACACAGAGCCATTGTCACTTACTAACAGCTCAGGACACCCAGAGCTAACAAGAAATTGCAGTCTCAGCCGGGCTTTAATCACAGCACACACACAGATCTCTGTGAATTCAAAGATGGCCTGATTTACAGAGTGAGTTTTAGGACAGCCCAAGATACACAAAGAAACCCTTTCTTGAAAAACAAAGCAAAACAGCAAAAGAAAGAAAGAAAAGGAAAAAGAAAAAAATGGCAGTCTCTTTCCACTCTCTCCTCCATTGACCATGGTGTCACTCAAAACTGGGAAGCCAGAAACCTTAGGGGGGTCACAGGAGTCGGACTGACTGCAGCACTTGATGCCTCAACCCTGCTAATGGCTGTGATATAAGGCATGGTAAAATACGGGCTTTGGCAGAGCGCTACTCCCCTACTCCCCTTTCTCTATTATTATTGCTACACAACGAAAAGGACCGGGGGGGGGGGGGGGATGATGTGCAGTCAGTGCTGGTATTGAAATCTCACTGACTCCTTCCGCACTCCTTGTCAATTCCCGACTTTGTCAAATCAACTATCGTGAATCTTTGATGTGGGTTGGCCCTTTAGGAACTCAGAGAAACAAGACAGACAGACCTGTTTCATCCCAGAAACCTCCCAGTTCCTGAGCCCTAGCCCTGGAAGTCTCAAAGCCATCACATCCAGAAATCTCTCTAGTCCCTGCTAGTGGTGAACTCACTTCGTCTTCCCCAGGACCACTAATTATTTCTCCATGTTT
>NW_027460948.1:0-32075 GCF_037038515.1 Microtus pennsylvanicus
TTATGCCAAAGTCAATGAAAAATACTTCCTGGTTGTGAAAGGAATGTCAATTGGGGAAGCAGCTTGGACTATAATTACAAGGGGAGCGTATTTACAATGCTAACTTAGAAGTTGATGGCCTTATCATATTAAAACAAATTAACATGTAACTTCAAGTATCCTTTTTCTGAATTAATTCTTCACAGATTTTACCATTTCAAGAAAAAATCATTTATTTAAAATAGCGTAAAACAATGATCAAAAGAAGTAAACTGTTAATTACATTGCTGACTAACCTTTTAAATTCACATACTTCCATGGAAAGGTACTTTCAAAATATGAAGAGTCCCAATTGGTAGAATGGGCAAATGAGAGAAAGAAAATAGCAAATTAAAACTAAAGATAAAACAATAGGAGTCATGGTTGAGTGATCAGAAAGGAATGAAGCAGAACTTGAAAGTGAATCGATTAAAATCAATTTTAAAATGGGCTTTAATTAACAACCATTTATGCATATTTTCCAATGAAGTTTTAATTTTAGCCTTGAGCTATCTCACACTAGTCTTACTTTCTATAATGCTCCAGTCATAAATGTGTATAGTGGTGAAAGACATGTTGGAATATTATCCTTCTGAAACACATTTTTAAATAATTCTTTAATATGTTAAACATTGAAGTGCCTGAGATATACTCTATCAGTATATTATATGATTTTAGCTACAACTAAATAAGACATAAATTTAATTCTCAATGAGGATTTTCAATCTATGAGTCAAGAACTCTCTAAGGAAAGCTTTTGATGTACATTGCACCTGCCCTCTTATCAACATTAACTGAGCAGTATGCTTTTACTACAACATACTTTTGACATTTATCAGTTGCTTTTATTTGTTTTTTGCTAACCTCACCTTGTCAGCAGGACTTCAGCAGAACTGCAACAGCAGCTCATGCCAATTAGACCCCTTTCAAAGAAGCTGTTATTTTTAGAACTGTATATATTTGAATAGACAAAAACAGTAAAGGATGATTATCACAGAGTCCAAGGGTAAGGAAGGAACTCGTTCTGTATATACCCACACCTCTCTTTAGGGAGACAAAATAGACCTTTGCCTGCAAAAGAAAAAAATACAAATAAAGGAGCCACAAAATACATCATGGTTTTAAGTTGTTTTGTGTTTTCAAACCACAATGATATTATATGTTGTTGAAAACAATATTGAGGATTATAAAATATTCCAAGAGATTGAAATAATAACAAGTAATAGAACTTAAGTCTTTCATGAATTATTATGAAAGTAGTAGGTTGGAAATTTTTGTCCTGAGGATTACACCCACACTCTTCCCACACACATATGTACAGATCTTCTGGGGAAAATGACTTCAAGAAAGTCTCCCCTGTCATTTATTTAACAAAGCATCCATATAGTTTTCTACCCTGGGCTAACAGCCAGAAGAAGGTTATCAACATTAAGGAAAACATGGACCTGATGCTATAATTCTTGGGGTTATTTCTTTCCCTCTAAATATGATATCATGTTTTAAAATTTTTATTTGGGAAATGGTTTTCTGCAAGCCATATGTGAAAGAAAAGTTGTTTTCTTACCAATGAATAGGTAGAGGTGCTGAAAGATTTCCTGTTAAAACTGTTAGCCATTCAACTACTTTCCTGTTAAAACTGTTAGCCATTCAACTACTTAAAGAGAATTTAGTGCTGAAGAAAGATACCAGCTTGACAGTCACGGAAAATGAAGGAAGCATTGTTTATTCACAGGGCATGTCATCTGGAAACAAGAAATCACCTTGTATGGTTAAAAGGGTCAGAACTTATTGCTTAATATGCATTGGGAGTACACATATGCTGGGTGATGGAAAGATACGTATGAGACATACTCAGTGTCCTCTAAATATTACATTTTTTAAACCAACATATTCCCATTCTCAGGGGCATAATACACAAGACTGGTAGCCTCTATTTTAAAAAGAGTCAGTCAGCAAAAACTAGTAGGTGAGAGATTTCAAAAAGAGGACAAAATATGAATTTGGTTGGGATGAACTTACTGTTTCTTGAAAGTGTTCTGGCTCTGTAAACCCAAAGTTCAGATTGCTTGTTCTTAGGCTTAAAAGACACTTAGTTATGTTATAATATGTGGGAAAATTTATTACGAACTGAATCTACATCCATCACACCTCCAATCATACACTATCTTAAGTATTTTATAAGTGTATACAAAACCTGTGGACTGTAGCATTTTCCCCAAAATGTTGATTATAGAACTATCTGAGGCTTAGGATATCTATGCAGCTAGGTAGTTCTAGTTTAGTGTAAACTAAAATTGAGTAAGAAATGAATTAACTTACAGGAGATTATTTGCATTAGTCATTTGAATATGAAGTAGGATTTTTTTTATTATACATTTTAAGGAAAATAATAGTGGTAATGTCTAGAGCCAGAACTGTGGAACTGAGAATGGTCTTACCTCCCACCAATTCTCTGCCTGGCTCTGACTCCTTACCTTTATGAGTTCTAGCAGTGGTAGTTGAAGGAACTTTGTGTAAGTAGTCTGTTTCAGAAACTGGCTTATAAAATATGATACAGAATTAGACAGAGTGAGTTCCCCCATTTCTTTATGGAGCCCAGTTTTTCTGATAACACAATGATGGCTGAGAGGCATGAAGAGAATTTGGAAAATAACTTTGGGAAGCCTGATGGGGAGGGAAGGAGTCCACTCAAGGAGAGTATTGTTAATCATGACAATGGCAGGGATAAAGCAGTCTCACTTTTTTTTATCCCATCAGCACAAATTTTAAAGCTGAAAACCATAAAAGGGTTGACTTTGGGCAAGGGAGATACTTGGAAAGCCAAGAAATAAATGGGACTATCAGGCTGTGAGAAGCTGGGGATCCTACATGGTTGTAGGGAGAATTCTTTATTTTCTGCAGTGCTAAAGACTGATGTTCGTGTATGTCCAAATTTGTTCCCATATGGGAGAAGGTTTCAGGCATTCATATGAAGATAAAAATCTAAGAATTTTATAATGTTTGTGTGGTGAGAAATGGTAGTCAATGACTCTTGAAAATTTGGAAGTACTTCTTTTGCATTATTATTTTGCATTATTTTACCAGGAAACAGAAGACTGAGATTTTAACAAATTTTGAAACAACAGAAATATGTCACACGAGTAATTTTATGTGCTGTTCACTCTACAGTCTAGAGGAAAAGCAAATTTCTACTTTATTAAAAGATGATGTAGGAAATTGTTGGAATTTGATTGAAAACAAGTACCCTAAACTTTGAGAAGGCTTTCATGCAGGTCCAACTGATGTTTTAAAACAATGACACTCAATAATGTTGGTATTCTGAGAACTAAGAAGTGAACATGCTAGCGTCAAACTCCAAATAGACGGGCATCTACTGCATTATTAAAATTGTACCCTCTGTGAAGTCATCTGAGTATACTCAGGGGAAAAAAGAAGCCTTAAAATAGGTCATCTGGCAGCAGTCAATGACTCTCTGCCCTCTCTAAATATATGTTTGTCTCAGAGAAATATTTCGGTGACTAGCACTTTGTCATGGGGCTCACTTCTCATTACCATTTCAAATGCACTTTCCTTGCTCTCGGGTACCTCTCTGCTGCCCCAGGGCTTTGCCAAGACACTAAAAAGTTTAGTCTCTATGCATAATATACAACACAAGTTACTAGTATGAATTTTTAACAGAGTTTTGTTTTATCACATCTCTTAGTCCCTCAAGATGCAAGAAGTGCAGTCTTATTTATTTACTTATTTACTCTCCCCCCTTTTATAATGCAATCCTTGCCATTGCCCTGGGTGTATATTCATAATAAGAAACTTAAACAAAATTAGGACAAATGAAAACCTATGCATCTTAAGGCAATTGTCAAAACAAAAATAACTGCCTGGATGAGGATTTTATCAGAGGCAAAATGAGAGAAATAAATATTGTTAAGGGAGACATAATTACACCTGAATAGAGCAGTGCCATGTAATGCTCAATATAGCAACAGTTTCTGAGCTGCAAAAACGATTAGTCAAAATAATGAGGTGCTTAGGTAAGGTCTCTGGGGTCTGACTGCCACTGCCTGTATTGGAACACAGACATTGCCACTCACAGGCTATGCTGCTTAGGTTTTATGTTTTACTTTTCCTTTCCATAAAATGGGAATATGATAGTACCTTTATCATTTAATGATTATAGATACTCACATATGGAAAACTTGAGAAACAATGGCTATCAGATTTTTGCAATGAATATTATATGCTTAAATATAACAAAAATGGTTGAACCGAGTTTGATTCAAAGCACATTATGGCTGAGTGCAATCACAATACATTATATATGTATTTAAAACTGACAAAAATTAAAAATGTACATTACATAGCCAAAATGTTATAAGGGTCACAAGCAAGTTCAAAGGAAATTATAAGTCCTGTAGGACAGACTGAAATTAGTAAGACCAACATCTAAAAGTCACTTAAATATTACATGCTGAACATAATATAAAGGCCAAACCAGCTCGAGTGGTGCTTTCAACAATTTTTAGTTAATTGATATATAAGCATTTCACAAATGATCTATGAGTGTCTGGAGAAATGTTTCAGTGAAAATCACCACCATGCTTTTCAAAGTGTCTCTGCCCAGAAGGATAATGAGTTGAATGAACCATAAAATAAACTTTGAGCAGCATTGCTTAGTTTATGTTAACAGTGTTGGTGATGAACTCAATAGACTCTGTAGGCCAATTCAGCTGTAGAAACTTTTGATTTATCACACAGTATTTTTTATATTTTTATGATGTCATTTGTATATTCAAAACCTTTTATTATAATTCAGTTCAAATCTATGAAGAGTAACTACTTACTTTCAGAAGATTCCTTTGATTTCTTCTGTGGAAATGGGGATGGAATTTATTACCTTATGCGGACTAGTTAAGTGTTCTAGCAGTAAACTCTACCTCAAATCCTATCTGTTGAATCTCATTTATTTTTTTCCTCTACTTCTCTGCCTATAGTTACAGTATTTCTGTTTTAGATCATATGCCCAAATATAAATGTACAAATAGGATTTCATATTCTCCCATAGACAAACCACTTCAAATCTTCAGGAGCTTTGACAGCAACTGGTGATTTTATCTGATGGACTTTTGTAAGAGTAAATTTAAAACATATTTTTCTCTCAACACATATATAACCAACTACCATGTCCTATATAGATCTGAGTACATATTAATATACATAGTAAAATAGTGTAATCTCATTAATCACTCACACTAGGTACTGAATCACATAGCTGTAGGCCCAGGAAGCTGGATAGCACTACAGCCAGAAAATCATATTGCTAAAATTAAAATGATTTCTGGAGTATAAGCAGAGGCTGTTCATTCATTTACTGGCTTCCCAGACCTGAATAATCTCACAGAAACTTTATCAATTACAACACTGTTTGGCTAATAACTAATGCATATTTCTATCTAATTCTTACATCTCAAATTAACCCATTTCTGTTAATCTGTGAATCAACATGAGGTTGCGGCCTACCCGTAAGTTTCTGGAAGGCAGCTCATGTATTTCTTCTTTTGCAGCTTGACTCTTCTCTTTATATCTCTGTTCAGATTTCCTGCCTGGCTTTACTCTACTAAGCCATTGGTTGAAACAGCTTCTTTAATAAACAATGGTAATAAAGCATACAGAGGGGAATCCCACATCATCTCCCCTTTTCTTTCTAAATAAAAAGGAAGGTTTTAACTTTAACATAGTAAAATTACATATAACAAAACAGGTATCAAGCAAGAATTACAATTACAAAATTTATACCTATTTTATCTTCTATCATAACTAAGGAAACCTCTAATATAATTATGATAGAAATGGGTTAATTTAAGATGCAAGAGTTAGCTAAAAATGTGCCTAAGATATTGGCCAAACAGTGTTGTAATTAATACAGTTTCTGTGCTATTATTCAGGTCTGGGTGGTTGGGAAATAAACAGTCTCTGTCAAATAATGGCACTAATGTGGGGCAAAGACATCCACATAAAACCAGAGAGAACTTGGCAAGTAGTTCTAGACACAAAAGAACAGAGTTAAACATGGCTTCTTGATAGCAGCATTTTCTCAGGGGGATTCTGTTTGCTAGAGGTAAGTACATCTCATTTAAGAGAGGCTTCCGGACTCAGCTTTATCTGCAAAAACCTTGCAGCTCTTTCAAGAGACACCAACAGCCAACACTTAAATAGTGTTTGTAAATAGCTGACAGCATGCTACTTGGTGCTGGCAGGGACCTTGAAACTCCAGAGTTGTGGCAATAGACATGACTCCAGACAGTACCTCAGCCATGAAGCTAGACTCTCAGAAAGCTAAGCAAATGGGTGGATCCAGTTGTCAAAGTCATGGCTTGAATCCTGGCCGTGTCACTTAGCAAATTAAATACTCATGTGATCGGAAAAAGAGAGATATACAATAAAGATAGATCCAGAAGAAAAAAAAAACTCTAAACAGTTTATAGTGTATTTAAAATATATGTAGGCTTGGGAGAGAAAAGAAAAAGGATAAAGTCCTTTAAGAAAAGAAAGAGAATGTTTGGGTGTGGTGGCACACACCTTTAATCCCAACACTTGGAAGGCAGAGGCAGGTGGGTCTCTGTGAGTTCAAGGACAGCCTGGTCTGCGGAGTGAGCTCCAGGACAGCCAAAGATACATAGAGAAAACCTGTCTCAAAAAAAAAAAAAACCCAATTTTCTCCCCGGCCATTTTGTCTACTTCCCATAGCCAAGAGGATAACTATATGTTTTTCCTTGGGTTCACCTTCTTATTTAGTTTCTTTAGGTTCACCAATTGTAGGCTCCGTGACCCTTATTTATGGCTAGAAACCAATTATGAGTGAGTACATCCCATGTTCATCTTTTTGGGTCTGGGTTACCTCACTCAGTATAGTGTTTTCTATTTCCATCCACTTGCATGCAAAATTCGAGAAGTCATTGTAGTACTCTAATGTGTATATATTCCACACTTTCTTCATTCATTCTTCCATTGAAAAACATCTAGGTTGTTTCCAGGTTCTGGCTATTACAAATAATACTGCTATGAACATAGTTGAACAAATGCTCTTGTCATATGATAGGGCATCTCTAGGGTATATTCCCAGGAGTGGTATTGCTGGGTCCAGGGGTAGGTTGATCCCGAATTTCCTGAGAAACCGAAACACTGATTTCCAAAGTGGTTGCACAAGATTGCATTCCCACCAGCAATGGATGAGGGTACCCCTTCCTCCACAGCCTATCCAGCAAAGGCTATCATTGTAGTTTTTTATTTTAGCCATTCTGACAGGTGTAAGATGATATCTTAAAGTTGTTTTGATTTGCATTTCCCTGATTGCTAATGAGGTAGAGCATGATCTTAAGTGTCCTTTGGCCATTTGAACTTCTTCTGTTGAGAATTCTCTGTTCAGTTCAGTGCCCTGATGTGGGAGTGTCATATATCAATCTGTTGATTTCATTGGTTTAGCAATAAAGAAACTGCTAGGCCCATTTGATAGGCCCACCCTTAGGTGGGTGGAGTAAACAGAACGGAAGGCTGGGAGGAAGAAGCTGAGTCAGGGAGTTGCCATGATTTTCCCACTCCAGGCAGATGCAGGTTAAGATCATTCCTGGCAAGCCAGATTGTGGGCTACACAGATTGTAAGAAATGGGCTAGTCCAGGTGCGAGAGTTAGCCGAGAAAAGGCTAGATAAAATGGGCCAAGCGGTGTTTAAAGAATACAGTTTCCGTGTAATTATTTCAGGTAAAGCTAGCTGTGCATGTGGCGGGGTGCCAGGGACGCAGCCCCGCTGCACCTAATTACAACAGAGTGGCACCCAACGTGCTAATGAACTCCACGTAAAACCTGAGAGGGCTTAAAAAGGAGAGGGAGAGAGAGAGAGAGAATTTAAGACAGCTTTTTGCTGTTTGTGGGTTGCATGCCGCAAATAAATTGTCCTGACTCAGCAACAGGAAAAAAACTGGCTGTTTTAAAATGCCGGCTTTCTGGGCTGTGCCACCATTGCGATCTCTGTCTGGCTTCTGCGGCAGACAGAGCTTTTGAATGGAGCATTTGGAGTAATGTGCTATGGCTTGGTTGATGGCAATGTGGACTGCTGTATGCCTGGAACTGCATGTGGCTCAGGGACACCAAATAGCTCTGAGGCAAGAGCTGCTTGGCTCTGCCATGATGAACTGTGCTGGTCTCAGGCAGGAACTACCATAATTACCATAAAAACAGCGCAGTTAAGGTTTAGACTCTGCAGGAAACAGGCAATACCGTATTACCCCTATGTGGCACAACTTAAGTTTTTAAGAACTGCTTAACATTTTAAGAAATGCTCCTGGATAGTAAAAAAAATACAGATTCACAATACAACAGATTCAGACATAAAAGACCTCTATGGATCACAATGTTGGATGAATGTATGTAGGCTTGAGAGAGAGAAGAAAAATAATATAAAGAATAAAGTTAATGGTTTTTTAAAAAGGTAAAGTCTTTAAAGAGACAGACTACAGATAGTTATAGATTAAGAGAAATAAAGTAAAAATAAGCCACGTAAAAATGGAAAATTCACAGAGAGTCTGGATTCTTTGTATTATTGTGTTTTCTTTAAAATTTTTGACTGTAAAGGAGCTAAGTTCAGAGAGACATTTCATTATATGGGCTGCCAAGTGGAACCAAAATGGGTATTACTTCAGAATTTGGGTCTAAGGATATGATGCTTTGGAGAGGGTCTTCTTTTGTTTTCACAGAGGACCAGACCCTGTGGATTTCTTCTAGCCCAATTTGGTATGATAGACCACGACCTCCCGAAAAGTTGCTGTGAACATCTTCAAAAAATTACTTCACTCAACTGCCAACTGAGATGAACCTGACACACAGGTTACACCCTAAACGATCTGATTAACAGCACCCCCATTCAGCAGGAAGCAGTTTGGAGAGAAAAAACTGCACCCATGTTCCCAAAATATTTTTATAAATGTTCTGTTACATTTAAAGGGGGATATGATATAGATATAAATAATTTGCATTAGTATAAATTTTGCTTTATTGATAGAGATTTAAGGTCAATTTTGTTACATGTATATGTATTTCTGATCTTGATTAAGGTATTGTGATTGTGTAGTTCATTAAAAGTAATGTATGGATAATCATCAGTAATAGTCAAGCTTGTAGTCAGGTTAGTTATATTTTCTAGATATATAGAGATACATTTCAGTTAGATAGACATTCTTCATATCTTTTAAAGACTGCAGAATATGGCATTTAAAATATTTTAATAACTTGAGACTTTTCATGACAATGAGACACTCTGCTCCTGGCAGCACCAGCTACTTCAAGAGGAAGATGGGCATCGAAGAGGATCCTTATGGAGTTTGATAGCCATTTGGGCAAGAAACTGCTCTTGCCTGGACTGTTGCATAAAATGGACACAGAGAACCCGCAGAGAGAGGACTGCTGAACTTTCCTAAAGGTGAGACGGTCTTTTGGGGTTCATGACTCATGAAAGAGTCTGCGAGACATTCTGCAGGACATATCAGAGAGTGACTGAACTGTCTTTGAAATTACCTGCTTCATGGAAATGTCTGCTGGATACTAGGGGCCTGAAGGCTGAAGATGGATGGCCCAATGGTACAAAAGAACTTTGGGTGACTGTCCAGGCAGCAAGATGTCTCTGTCATTTCTAGAGTTTTCTTATTTCTTGTTTACTTAGTTAGTATTATATCCTTCTGGAGTCTTTGATGGAGTTGAAGAATGAATAGATAGTTATAGTTTTCCTTAGTTATGATAAATGATAAAATAGATATAAATATTGTAACTGTAATTCTTGCTTGATAACTGTTTTGCTATATCTAATTTTGCTATGTTAAAGTTAAAGCCTTCCTTTTTTTTTGCTTAAACAGAAAAAGGGGAAGTGATGTGGGAGTGTCATATATCAATCTGTTGATTTCATTGGTTAAGCAATAAAGAAACTGCTAGGCCCATTTGATAGGCCCACCCTTAGGTGGGTGGAGTAAACAGAACGGAAGGCTGGGAGGAAGAAGCTGAGTCAGGGAGTTGCCATGATTTTCCCACTCCAGGCAGATGCAGGTTAAGATCATTCCTGGTAAGCCAGATCGTGGGCTACACAGATTGTAAGAAATGGGCTAGTCCAGGTGCGAGAGTTAGCCGAGAAAAGGCTAGATAAAATGGGCCAAGCGGTGTTTAAAAGAATACAGTTTCCGTGTAATGATTTCGGGGCATAAGCTAAAGCTAGCCGTGCAGGCAGCGGGGATGCTCGGGACGCAGCCCCGCCGCTCCTATTTCAACAGTGCCCCATTTTTTAATTGGGTTAATTAGCATTTTAAAGTCTAGTTTCCTGAGTTCTCAATATATTTTGGAGATCAGACCTTTGTCTGTTGCGGGGTTGGTGAAGATCTTCTCCTAGTCAGTAGGTTGCCTTTTTGTCTTAGTGAGAGTGTCCTTTGCTTTACAGAATCTTCTCAGTTTTAGTAGGTCCCATTTATTCAATGTTGCCCTTAATATCTGTGCTGCTGACAATATGGCCGGGGAGAAAATTAGGATCTTGTGGGTGGGGTGGGATGGGGGTAAGGGGAGATGGGGAGAGAAAAGGGAGAAGGGGAGGATGGGGAGAACTTGGGGAAAAAGGATTATTGGGATAAAGGAAGGTTGGATAGGGGAGCACGGAAGCACAATTCTTAGTTAAGGGAGCCACCTTAGGGTTGGCAAGAGACTTGAACCTAGAGTGGCTCCCAGGAGCCCAAGGAGATGTCCCCAGTTAGTTCCTTGGGCAGCTGAGGATAGCGAACCTAAAATGACCCTATCCTATAGCAATACTGATGAATATCTTTCGTATGACCATAGAACCTTCATCTGGTGATGGATGGAGATAGAGACAGAGACCCACACTGGAGCACTGAACTCAGCTCCCAAGGTCCCAATGAAGAGCAGAAGGAGGGAGAATATGAGCAAAGAAGTCAGGACCACGAGGGGTGCACCCACCCACTGAGACAGTGGAGCTGATCTATTGGGAGCTCACCAAGGCCAGCTGGACTATGACTGAAAAAGCATGGGATAAAACCGGACTCTCTGAACATGGCGAACAATGAGGGCTGATGAGAAGCCAAGGACAATGGCACGGGGTTTTGATCCTACTTAATGTGCTGGCTTTTTGGGAGCCTAGCCAGTTTGGATGTTCACCTTCCTAGATATGGACGGAGGGGGGAGGACCTAGGACTTACCACAGGGCAGAGAACCCTGCCTGCTTTTGGACTGGAGAGGGAGGGGGAGAGGAGTGGGGGGAGGGGGAGAAGAGTGGGAGGAGGGGGAGGGAAATGGGAGGCTGGGAGGAGGCGGAAACTTGTTTTTTTTCCTTTTCTCAATAAAAAAAAACCAAAATTAAAAATGAAAATAAAAGAAATAGAGTTTAAAATAAAGCCACATAAAGATGTAAAATACACAGAGAATCTGGATACTGTATGTCATTATGTTCTCTTTGAATTGTCTGATGGATGAGGAAGGAGCAACAGCTGCTAAAAGATATTTGATTATAAATGCTGCTGGAATATATATATTCAAAATTGCCTGACTTCAATATTTAAATCAAAAGATATGTTACTTTGGAGAAGAGGTTTGGCTTTTGTTTCCACAGGAAATGGGAGACTGCTGATTCATTCTAGGTTAAGAAAAATCAGATTTTATCAAGGAAGACCCCCTGAAAAATCTCCAAAAGAATAGATGGCCGAGATTGTCCAACATTTCAGAGCACCTCTGTTGCAGTTTCCTTTGAGTTTTACATCCACAATAGCCTCAATACTGCTGGTTGAGATGATCAAGCCTCACAGAATATCCCACTCATGACTTGACCATAATCCTAAATTTTCTTTAGGTCCCAATAAGATTATCAGTGTCCCTAGTCATCAGGAAGTATCCTAGAAAACTATGTTTGTCTGTTTTTGGAGTGTTGGTTACAAGTTGTTATGGATAATTGTCAGGAAAAAAGATAAACAAAGGAGATTAGATTCTGAGTTCTTATTTTGAAAAGAAAAACAGGGAAGTACTTTGAGTCAATGGTCTTGTACCCTGTAAAGATTTGGCACTTATATTGATTTAATAAAACATGGATTGGCCAGTAGTCAGGCAAGAAGTACAGGTGGGGACACCAGAATAAGAGAGTTCTGGGAAGAAGAAATTCTGCAGTCGTCACCTAGATGCAGAGGAAACAAGATGAGAATGTCTCACTGATAAAAGGTACCAAACCACGTGGCCAACACAGACAAAAAATATGGGTCAATTTAAGATGTAAGAGTTAGTTAATAAGAAGCCTGAGCTAATAGGCCCAGCAGTTTATAGTTAATGTATGCCTCTGCGTGTTTCTTTGGGACTGAATGGCTATAGGACCAGGCAGGACAGAAACCTCTTTCAACACTGGGGAATGCCAATGTCTATTCTATCATGCTGCTTCTGTCTCTTCATTTCATATGTCCTCAACTCATCTTCTTTCATAGTTTTAGTCCAACCATTATTAGAATAGCTAAAATTACTACCTTATCTCCAGATGTAATCACACCTCACTGAATCATTATTTCTTAGCTGCTAAACAGAGCTTTTGTTATGCAAATACAATCATTCCAGTTGTGAATCCCCACTAACTTCTGAATAAAATCTGATACAGAATGTCCATTGTAAAGAAGTCCTTGTCTTCTCTAGCCTCATTCCCACCCCTACTCAAGCACCTTTCTCTTTAGTTAAACTGAACAAGCCTTAGTTTCTCCAATAATTCCATAGTGTTACACTTTTGATTTTTTCATTATGTAAATAATATTCTCTGAAATACCCTATCAGTCCTGTCAGACTCCTCAGTCTGTAGGTGCTACATAGTAAATGTCTTCTTACGGAAAGATAAAGGATGATAATATATTTTCTTTTTGTAAAATTAGAGAATTCAGGTGTACAGGAGAAAATGCAGTAATTTGGTATGCTAAAAAAGCTATAAAAGATACATTTGAGGATTATGCTTCTAAAAATTGTTTTTTCAGCCTTGACCTTTCATCTGTGAAATGTTGCTCAGTGAGCAGATCATAATTATGAAATATAATGTTTATATATTAGGTAGTATAATCCTTGCCATGCTCATTAAATATACATTAGTTGATATTTATAAATGTTTTATATATATTACAAAATGTTCAAATACATTTCTGCCCTATGAATGAAGTCATTACAATATTCTCCTCTAGTTTTTATTAACCTCTTAGCCTAAGTGTTAATCTTTTCCATCCTTTTGGGAGCAACAGGACACATTCTCCACATTAGCTTCTAGGAGGTCACTGATTTGTTTCCAGTTAGTCTGGTCACTGAGACTTGGCACAGAGTTACCTTCATAAATGATTAAAGTTAATGTGAAATATTAAAATTAAAGAAATAACAGCAAAATCTGTGCCCTACAAGTGAGAAATGATCATTGGTATATCTTTCCTCGGGAGAATCATCCCATTTAACCATTCATTAAAAGTAGCTTCAAGGGCATGGTATACAATAGGGATTTTTGAGAAGGAGGCAAAGTTGGGTTTAAAATATAAAATATATGATATGAACTATGTAAATGATTATGGTGATTTTTTCCATGGGACAATCTTATCAGAATTATCGGTAACTTTGTGACGTTGTAAAAAAGGCAATCAGATGACCTTTAAAAAAATAAATCTATGGTATAATATTGATGATATACAAAGTAATTTTACATTAAGAATATATTTTCTTAAGCTATAATGTGCTACTATGTATACCCACATAAATGCTTTCCATAGCAAATACATTAAAAAATACATTTGTGATCAATTGGAAAATAATTACATTGCTTTTAATAATGTTCTGACTAACACTTATTCCCTAGTCTAGCACAATACACATTGCCATTAATTGCTGAACTTGTCTCCAAAGTTCCTTAAACTCTTTGTTTCAAAATTTTATAGTTTCCCTTTCTTTCTCCTTCTACTTTCCTACTCCTCATATTCTTCATTTGAGAACTCGTTACTTTGGTTATTGCCATTTATATAACAAGCACAATATAGTCTCGGTTCTTTCTTAGTAGAGAAGTAGTTTCTTTGTATTTTTCTAAAACAATGTACATAATCTTATTAAAATCTATTGTTGTGGAATAGTAGTTAAAGATGTGTTATATCCTTTTATGCACGGAATATTTGTTTAATGATGCAAAAATGTGTTACAATCTTTTATGTTGCATTTATTTAACTCCATGAAGCTGTGTTACTTTGCCTGTCTAAAACACCTGCTGATTGGTCTATTAAAGAGCTGAATGGTCTTTAGCGAGGCAGGAGAGGGATAGGTGGGGCTGCCAGAAAAAAAGGCTAAATAGAAGTAGAAAAAGAGAAGAGGGAGGAGCAAGAAAAGGAGGAGAGGGAGATGCCAGAGGGGCAGCCACTAACTGCATAGCCAGACACTGAACAAGAAGGAAGGAGAAGAATAAATAAGAGAAGAAGGAAGAGAAGAAAAAGGTGGGAGTGAGAAAAGGAGAAGGAGAGGAGGACATCGAGGTCCGTCCACCCACCCACACAGCCAGCTATGGAGTAAGAAGTAAAGAATGCTATCTAGAATAGAGAATGGTAAAAGCCCAGAGGCAAAAAGTAGATGGGATAATTTAAGGAATCCTGGCTAAGACTGGGTATTCATCTTAAGAATAAGTCCGTGTATTTGGGAGCTGGGCAGTGGGCCCCTAAAGAGCAAGAAAATGTAGCCTAATTACCTAATTTCCTAAATATTCTGTTAGGGTTAGTGTGTGTGTGTGTGTGTGTGTGTGTGTGTGTGTGTGTGTGTTTCTGGTTGTTGTTTTACAGAGTCATAGAAGTAGACGGCCTCCCTCCCTAATATCTGTATTTTATAGTTCTCTGTGTTATTTTGTATTCTAGACTGAGAATTAAAATCTGAAAAAAAATTAACAAGAACTCTGAAACAGCTTTTGCTAATAATCAAATCTTTGTACTTACAGATGATGATATTGAAGCTCCAATAAATGAAATGACTTCCTTAATAAAACCGAGAGCATCACATGGCCTTCTGGTTAATTACTGTTTGATCACTGTTTTCTTCTTCACTTAGATTTCTAAGTTTTTTCCTCTGTACTTACTTTATTTGTTTTGCATTTATTGTGAAATGTAATTCTTCCTCTATTGATTCCAGCTTGCTAGTCCTATGAATTGTGAGGCTAATTAGATTACATTCCTGAACTTTTCACTGGCTTTAGTTTGCTAGAATCTAAATTCTTGACTGAGCTCTAAGTTTTGCCATCCAAATATCACACACACACACACACACACACACACACACACACACACACACACACACTATATTTTCTGTGTTGTTATCAGGTCAATTTGTTTAGTGTCCCAGAATTTTATAAAATGGAGTTAACAACATACTACTTGCTTCATGGTAAGACAATTATATGTAAAAGGTGAATATGGCTTTATGGGCAGAAGGAGCAAATGAAGAAATATTCTCTGAATCAGTAAAGTATGAAATGGGTTACATTCAAACCAGGTAAATGCTGCCGCTAAACATATCAGAATGGCATTCATGCATAAATCCTAAGTAATCATATTTGAGTGAATGTGACATGACACCCACTATATTATCTGCGTTATCTGATGGCCCATGGTTTGGCTAAGGTAATTACTGGAAGTCATAAAGATGACCTCACCTTATGGTCTTAAGGATATAGACAATGGAAAAATGTTTCAAATATAACAGTTTAATTATAGGTTAGACAGGAACAAGAGGTCTAAAGGATTTTTACAACTTTATAAATGTAGATACTAATTGCTATCTAGTTAGGTATCAAAACTGAAATTGCACTGCCAAATACTTTCATATTATAAATATATATTGGAAAAGTATGCTTTATGATCTTCTTCACAAACAGACAATATATAACTCATACTTACAGACAACGAAATAAAACAGGATAAAGCATGAGCAGGGATGCTCCAGGCACTACTCAAAAGTATTTAACTTGTGACACTGGAGAAAAGAGCAGTCGTCTGGCTAGATAGAATGATTTCACCATTAGATAGAAAGATGGACCTGGTAGTGCAAATAAATAAGAAAATGAATAAAATTAAGTTTTGTGCTGAAGCTAAAGAGAAAAGGAAATGTATTTCACATTTGTATGATAGCAAAGAAACCTTTGGGCCTGTAATCATGAAGTAATTTTTTTTTTGGCTAAAATGCTAAGGGTGGCCAGAAATCAGTTTTTAAAAAATTTTGTTGCACTAACATGAACAGTCCTAAACTTTCAAAAGCAACACACACACACACACACACACACACACACACACAGAGAGAGAGAGAGAGAGAGAGAGAGAGAGAGAGAGAGAGAGAGAGAAAGAGAGAGAGAGAGAGAGAGAGAGAGAGAGACATATGAAGTAAACACGGCAAGCTGGTTACCTAGGTTTAATTCTAGTTGCAGGAAAAAAAAGTCATACTTTATAGTCATACTTTATACACTTTGGGAACAATGACTGAAAGATTTCATACAGAAAAAATGAAGTGTGTGTGTGTATTAGAGTACCTCGATATACAAAATTATAATGGAAAGTGGATCAGTGTCATTTTTAGCTCTGTTCATGTAACAAAAATTTTATCAGTTAGACCTAAAAGTGCCATATTTGAAACAGAGAAATTACTGAGGTATCTTTACAACTTTTATTCTAAGCAAAATACTTCAGTGGCCACTTCAGGTATGGGCAAAAATAAACAGTCTTTTAAAACATCTGGCCTATGCATTCATCCAGATGCAATCAACCTCGATCCATTCTGTCAAGTGATTGGACCTTATCCTTTTGGTACATCACAAGTGAAGGAGGCCCTGCTGTTTTTATTCTGATTATAGGAAATTCTTGATTGGTGAGAGCTGAGTGACAGGAGTGGACAGAGTACAGTACTGCAGGCTTGAGAATTCAATCTTTTCAATGACTTCTTACATGTTGGACAGTGACATGGCTTCTCAGGCCCTTCCTTTTTCCATCTTTCAAACAAGGGTAATAATATCGACCACCAAATTTGACTTTTAAAATGTATTTCTGGTCCTAGGCATATACTAAACTAAACATAAGGTGCTACAGAACACCCATATAATAATGATGCCACCTGCACATTCCTTTGGGATTCCCATCAAAAAATGATTTGGGGAAAGATGCAAGACTGATTTGATAATATTGGAAATTTGAGTCTGTTGTAATATGAGGCGGCGGCGGGGTTGCGTCCCCAAATCCCCAGCCGCCTGGCTCGGCTAGCTTATGCCCCAAATAATTACACGGACACTGTATTCTTTTAAACACTGCTCTGGCCCATTTCTAATAATCTATGTAGCGCCCCTAGGTGCGCTTACCGGGAAGATTCTAGCCTAAGTCCATCCTGGGTCGGAGCTGGGGCATGGTGTGCGTCTTCCCTGGAGCAGGTAGCATGGCGTCTCTCTTGTGTCTGCTCCGGAGAGCAGAGCTGTCGAGTCTGACCTCACTTCCTCTTCCTCCCGGCATTCTGTTCTGTTTACTCCACCCACCTAAGGGTGGGCCTATCCAATGGGCCTAGCAGTTTCTTTATTGCTTAACCAAGGAAATCAACAGATTGATATATGACACTCCCCCATCATGAGTCCTACAATGAGATACAATTAGGTATTATAATTCACAATGAGACTCAATAATAAACATGGAAGGAACTCTAAAAAGCAATCAGCCAGAAATGATGGGTGGCGGAGTATGAGGCTCAGTGGAACAGTGGTGCTGCAGCATGCAAAGAGCTCCAACTTCAATCCTTAGCTCCACAAACAAGAAAATTATAAAAATACTAAAATAATCTGCTTCTGCCCGGCATGATAGTATGTAAACCCAGCTACACAGGATGCTGAAAAGGGAAGATTACAAATTAGAAGCTAGTCTGGGCAAGACTTTGTCTCAAACCACAAAATAAGATGTGAAAATTATTTTAGATGGAGTATTAGGTTTTTTTTTTGTTGCTCTGACAAATAATTTTGTATTTGTCAATAAAAAATTGTATTTGACAAAAAATACTTTCAAGACAGCTTATGGAAGGGAGGCCTTATTTTGCTCACTGTTTGTAAAAGCCTACGGTGATGGGGAAAATCATAGATGCAGGAATGTGAGAATGTTCGGCCCTTGGCCTCCACAGTCCGGAGGAGAAAAGGGGTGAAGGAATGAATGAAGGAATGGTGTTATTCATCATTTTTTTGTTCTTTTATCCGTGCAGAACCTTAGACCATGGCAACATGCCACTCACATTCAGGATGGGTCTTTATGTCCTCAGTTATGTTTTTCTGGAAACATTCTCACAATTATCCTCAAATGAGTATTTCCATGGAGATTCTAAACACATTCATGTTGACAATGAAGATTAGCCATGGTTAATAGGACTAAACTCTTAAGTGCCCATTTGTATATAATTGCACAAGATTAAAAGACAGGAGATACCATATGGTTGAAAAATTATTTAATTCAGCAAGCACACATAATCTAATGTTTCTGAAGTGCTCTATATTCTTAAAAGTCATAACAAGTGGTAATCAGAACATATTGCCTATTTGATGACCCAAGTGAAACTCTAGTGGCTTAATAATAATACAATTTGATAAAGTAAAGCAACAATGCTTGGCTGTTTATTTATACATGTACAGATATTCACATAATTCTCTAATAAATAATTATCCTTATAGTTTTATAATGCATAGTTATACAACATTATTTTCCTTAGGTAATAATATGTTATGGCAAAGTGACCATTTTACTTTACTTTTACATTTCATTTTCAATTTCTAGAGCAGAAGAGGAGTGATGTTAGAATATGATTTATTGTACTTATTTCAAGGTGATTTACACTCATGTTGATCAAAATAAGAACATAGTTACCATGGAAAAGATATTTCTATGCTCAAAATTACCTCCAAAGATTTTTGTACTTGAGGATTCGGAAGAGTAAAACCCTGTCATGTAAGAATACTTTTTAAGCAAAATGGCATCAAGAAAAATAATGAGAAAATAGAAACAGTTCACTTTCTGTAAGCATTACCTCAGTTGAGTGGATTATGTATCCACCACCATGTGTTTTTCTGTTGATAGAAAACACACACACACACACACATACACACACATTTAGATGAGCATAGCATATTTTGTTCTTTTGGTTAAAGAAAGGCAAAAATAGAGGAAAAAATAAATAAGGAATAGAATTTAAATGAAAGCTAAATTCAGCTACAATATTGAGGGAACTTCGACTCTGTAAATGAAAGCTAGGACTCCTACAAAGTAAAACGGCTTCCTCAGCAAGCAACATGTGTTCCCTGTTATTAAGACAGAGTGGACAACCTCAACACAGAGGAGTACCAATCATGAACAATTGCTTTTTGCACTATTCCTGGTAACCTGAGGCCTCTCAAAAGCTATACATGCAGAGCATAGGTTATGACCTATCTTGCCATGCAGGTAAGTAATCCAGCTGCCTTGCCTTTTGCATTTCTCTCTCTCTCTCCTCTCTCCTCTCTTCTCTCTCTCTCTCTCTCTCTCTCTCTCTCTCTCTCTCTCTCTCTCTCTCTCTCTCTGTCTCTCTCTCTCTCTCTCTCTGTCTCTCTCTCTCTGTGTGTCTCGCTCTCTCTCCCTTGTCTGTATGTGTGTGTGATAGAGGATAATTCTATGCATATAGTATCAAATCAAATCAACATGCTATTTACTGTTCTACTGTTTCTTTTGCCTTTGGTCAAGTTTGGTCAATATTCACTATATATTTTATTTACCATGGAGGCCCCCAAAATGTTGTCTATTTACTGAATATGTCATAATATGATACTAACATTATCTTGATAATGAGACCTGCTAGATGTTATGTAAACTCCTAGAACATCTGTAAGCATTGCTCTGATTCCTAATTTGGACTGGATTGACAGACAGCTAGAAGATTAATAAGGCACATTTAATGAACATCTGTGGGGGTGTTACCAGAGATGATTTTGAGTATAGTAGCAACTTTTGCATGGTAGCTATGTTGCTATTTCGATCAACAAAGTGTAAATCACCTTGAAATAAATACAGCAAATCATATTTTAACATCTCTCCTGTTCTGCTAGAGAAACTGAACTGAAAATTAAAATGGCATATTAATTTTGGCATAATAATTACCTAACCAAAAGTAAGCAAACAGGGGAGACCTCTCCTCATTGTGGTTTGAGCCATCCACTAGACTGTGCCTCCAGATGTGATGAAAAGTGGAAGAAGGAAGAAGGCGAAAGGAGACTGACTTTCTTTCCTGTGTCTCAACACGAGGTGAACAACTTTGCTTCACCACTCACTTTTAACAAAATGTTTGGCATCAGAACGGCCCAGAAAAGGCCATTTTAATTGGATTTTTCAGGGGTTTGTCCTCAGTATATGGTAAAACTGATTAACAAAAGCCTATGAGGGCAGATCAAAACTACATGAAGTGTCTTTGGCTCATCACTTTTCTGGTGTCCTCTTTTACCACATATCTAATAAGATATTTTTTTTCTACTCAACTATTCCTAGAGAATATGTTTGCAGCATTCAATGCCATACTTCTACTTTCATGGATGGACACGGGCAAACTTTTGATGTAGGTTTCTCTCTATTATGCCACAGCTAAGTATAAACCTGATATTTGTTTTTCATCATTTGGAGCTAGTTGACTCTTGATTTACTGGAGATAAACTACATATTATGATCCATTGTGTAGAATATCTTCTAATCCAAACTATATGCTCAATATTTGTAAAACCAACATGTGTTGAAAACCAATAATGAAAATCATTGAAGGCTAGAAACAAGTCCTCAGAGCTCTCTACAGTAGCTGGAGAAGTCAGATGAACTCATGGACTTGAAATAGTTGAGATCAAAATGAAAGTATAATTAGTTTTTCCTCATAGGCAGTGGAATATGTTGCTGATACCTGATTTATACAAAGTAAGTTAATTTAGCAGTTGAATCACAATTATATGTGTAAGCTCAAACTGCAATAGTGAACTCCTATAGAGGGCGTAGCTTAAACAAGAGGTATTTATTTCTCAGCTTTCAATGTTTAAAATGTGAGATCAGGATACTATCAAAGGCTAGGTTTCAGGAGATAGATTTCTTTGCTTGAAGATAGCTTTTTCCCCATCTTAATAAACAAAACAGAAACAAAAGAACAAACAAAAAACTTATTCAACATGTAGTAGAAAAGAGAATTCTGATATCCCTCTTCTCATAAGCACAAATACTCCATTACAAAAACCTAATTTGATTAGCCTAAACTTGATTAGCCACAACATGTTCTATATGTACATATGGATAGATATAGATATATTTAGGTTTACATATAAATATAAAAATCCAGTCTGCTTAGTCAAGTTTTGTGGTTTGTGTGTATATGATTTCAGGGCTGACCACTCTGTATTGGAAAACTCCCAGTGGCCTCATCCCTGGGAAAGGCTAATTCTTCTCCCCGATGTCATTACTAAAATCCTAATTAGTTTTCCAGGGTTAGTGATGTCATGAATCTTGGAAGAGAATGGTAGACCAACATATCTCCTCACTACATTCTAAATCTTATACCCACAGATAAATGTAACGACCACCCCTCATCATAAAAGCTTCACTTCACAGCAAATGGAGACCACCAGAGAGAAACCACCCTGGCTACAATGCAGAGATCAACAGATTGTGAGGAGCAGAATCTCAACAAATGAATCTATATCACAGATCCTGCATCTCTGGCACAGGGAACATTGCAAAAGAGGGGGTAGGGAGAGTATAAGAGCCAGTATACCAGGAAGTCTGCTGCAAAGCAGTCTCTTCTAGAAATGGCTGCATCAAAATAACTGGAACAATGGCAGTATCAATAGACACATTAATGTGGATGGAAACAATTTTGACAGGATCCCATTTTTCATGATTTTAACTACTCCACAGAGATAGATTGCAACCAGCCTTTCACCTGGAGAACAGCTTATTTAAGTTTAACTTGCTCCTAGGTCACCTGGGAATTGTAAGTCATATTCAAACTCAGTATCTTGGGTGGGCGTGAAATTTGAATTTCTGTGTCTGTCTGTCTCTTTCTTCCTCCATCCCTCCCTACTCGTGTGTGTGTGTGTGTGCGCGCGCGCATGCACATGTGTGTTAGTGAGGGTATGCATGTGCCATTGTGCATGTGTGGGGGTCAGAAGACAAGCCTGGGTATCGTTTTTATTTTCTTCCTTGTTTGGTTTAGAATCTCTTAGCTCCTCTGTGTGCAATTTACTAGCTGGCTTGCCAGCTTTAAGGCATTCTTGTGTGTCTCCTTCCCATTTTACCACAAGAAGTTCTGAGATTACAGACGTGTGTTAGGTCAGCTTTACTTGAATTCTGGGCATTTGATCTCTGAGCCCGATGCTTATTAAGCAGGTGTTTCACCCATCAAACCACCTTGAGAGTCAGATTTTGTATTTCTAAGATGTTATGGGTACTCGTTTGTGACCACCCTTTAAGAAACAAGCAGAAAGCAGCAGCTAAACTTCCTTGACTTTTAGACTGTGTTCATTTGCAAGAACTTGCATTAAATACATTTTGTAACATTACTTTCTTTGCTGTAGGAATGTCCTATATTCAGAGTATCACACAAAATCTTTTGTTTGACATTTGACACAAGAAGCAGAGTAGTTTACTATGCCTTGAATAACATGAATAATGATCTTTTTTATTTTCTTTTTCGAGACAGGGTTTCTATGTAGCTTTGGAACCTTCTTGAAACTTGCTCAGTAGACCAGGCTGCCTGAACTCACAGAACCACCTGTCCATGCCACCTGAGTGCTGGGATTAAAGGTGTGCACCACCAACACCTGGCTAATTGATCACATGATTGATTTGGGACCTTAGAGTTAATCAAGGAAAACACCCTGGGCCATATGACATTTCTGTAATGTATGTTACTTACAAAGTCGACTTGGATGTGTATGGAAGCAGATGTGGTCAAGATCCTGGAGAATGTAGAATGGAATTTAAGTCTAAAGGATTCATCAGAGTATATCAGGGTGGGAGGATATGGGTGTGTGGACGAAGGAAAAAGGAGAAAGTGCAACACTCCAGGTATAGCAAAATGACTGTACAAATCCTTATGAGTAACCAAATTTTTTGTAAATATTTAACTTAGCTATGTCTATAGCTTTCACAGAACATATTCATAGCTAAAGGAAAGGGTACTACATATTTCAGACCTTGTAAAATAATATATATGTTCTTTTTTCTTTCTTGGAGGAAGTAGCCTAGAACATTAGAAAATATATGCCCTGTGTCCTACTAGGTGTAAGTCTTACCCACGATACAGTGCATAGGGAAAAGTGTCCTTTTGTCCTGCTAGGATATTGCTGACCTGCTTTTTGATTGGGAAGAAAAATGACATCAATGTGTGACAAGCGGCAGGTGGTGACTACTGTTTCTTTAAAGACAACATATGAAACACTGAAAATTTATTTCCCAATAAACTTGGTTTCCTAAGCTGAGCCACAAAAACATGCCATACAATAAAAGCATAAGGATCAAGGATATTTCCAATTGCCATTAAATATAATTCAAGGGACGTGATTCACTGTGGCTCAGGTGCAGGTTTCCTATCAATACAATTTATAAGGGTTCAGCTTCTAAAATGATACCTCTATGTGATAGTGATTTCCTTTTTTATTTTGTTTTTCTTTAAGTTTCCTATAATTTTCAGTCACAGTTATCAGTGCATCAACTGGAGGAAGGTGACGCCACAGTATTTTGTTATCTAATTCCTGTGGTGTCCTTAGATTATCTTTCATAAGCATAGTTAACAATGATAACAGGAAAATAAATTAAATCAAAGAAGAGGGTTTATCAAATGCCATCTTCGGAGAGATGCATTTTTATTAAACATGAATAAAATAATCCTTTGAAAAGAGATGTGCTTATTGAGAATTACCCCTCACTGCATAATAAATTCCACTGTCTTTAAATTATTAAATTTTTCATGGTGTATTTTTATAAGTAAATCTGCTCTTAGTTTTCCAGATAGATATACTTAAATTTTTTGAGACATAATTGAAGTTGTAGAAGGAATTAATTTCAAGAAATGGATTAAAAGTAATGATGTGAAATTACCGTGGCAAATGCTGAAATAAAAATTGTACAGTTCAATAACGCTGCTATTAATGATGACATATCTAAACCAACATTTCCTAATATGAGAGAAGGTTAGTGTTTTTAAATAAAATAATTTGGTATATGAATAAATTTGGGGAGGTTTGTGTTGAACCTATTTGTATAGAGGTCTCATTATTAATTTAAAATGCTAATAATATTACCAATCACAAAGAAGGAAAATGATTTTTGATGTCTACTTTCTTGAGTTCTTTGTAGATTTTAGAGATCAGCCCTCTGTCTGAAGTGGGGTAAGTGAAGATTTTTTACCCATTCTGTAGGTTGCAGTCTTGTCTTGTTGATTGTGTCCTTTGCCTAACAGAAGCTTCTAAGTCTCAAATAAAAATACCAAAAAATCCAACTAAAAATGGGATACAGATCTAAATAGAGAATTCTCAAGAGGGCAATCTCTAATGACTCAAAAGCACTTAAGGAACTTCTCAACATCCTTAGTTGTCAGAGAAATGCAAATCAAAACGATTCTGAGATACCACCTTACACCAGTATGAACGGTTAAGATCAAAAACACTAATGACAGCTTATGCTGGAGGAGATGTGGAGAAAGGCAAACACACCTCCATTGCTGGTGGGAGTGTAAACTTGTACAACCAGTTGTAAATCAGTATGGCAGTTTCTCAAAAAAAATTGGGAATCAATATTCCCCAAGACTCAGCAATAACACTCTTGGGCATATACCCAAAGGATGCAGACCCATACCACAAGGACATTTGCTCAGCTATGTTCATAGCAGCATTATTTGTAATAACCAGGATCAGGAAACAACCTAGATGCCCCTCAACTTAAAAATGGATAAAAGAAATATTGTACATTTACACAATGGAGTACTAGTCAGTGAGGAAAAAAAACAATAACATCTTGAAATTTTCAGGCAAATGGATGGACCTAGAAAAAAAATTCTGGATGAAGCAACCCAGACCCAGAAAGACAAGCACTCATAAGTGGATATTAGACAGAAAACAAAGGATAACCAGCTTACAGTTCACAACCACAGAGAGGACAGGAAAGAAAGAGAAATCTAGGAGAGACATACATGTATTCCCCCAGGAATGGGAAGTAGACAAGATCTCCTTAGTAAATTGGAAGCATGGGGAGAGGATTGATGGTGATAGGGGAGTGGGAAGGGGAAGAGGAGAGTTTGAGGGCAGAAGGGGAGCATGGAGGATAACATGAGAAATCAAGATTGAGGTGGGTAAAGGACAGTGAGGGAGAGCAAGGAAAGAGATACCTTGAAAGAAGGAGTCATTATGGGGTTAGGGAGCAACCAGCACTAGGGAAACTTCGAGGAAACCACAGGGATGACCCCAGCTAAGAATCTAAGCAATAGAGGATAGGGTACTAAAGCACTTGCTCTGTAACTACTTTAATTGTCATCGTAGAACCTTCATCCAGCAACTGATGGAAGCAGATGCAGAGATCCGCAGCTAAGCACTGGGCCAAACTCCTGGAGTCCAGTCACAGAGGGGGAGAAGCGACATTAAGAATAAAGGGGTCAAGACCATGATGGGGATACCCACAGAAATAGCTGACTTGAGTTAGTAGGAGCTCACTGACCCTGGACTAAGAGAAGAGAAACCAGCATAAGTCTGAACTAGGACCTCTGAGTGAGGGTGATAGTTTTGTAGTATGGGCAGTTGGTGTGACCACTAGCAGTAGAACCAGTATTTATCCCTAGTACAGGAATTGGTTCTCTAGTGCCCATTCCCTAAGAAGGGATACCTTGCTCAGCTTAGATGGGGAGTGAGTTGTTCCTGCCTCAAGTGATATGACAGACTTTGTTGATCCCCATGGGAGGCCTCACCCTCTCTGAGGAGTGGATGGCAGGTAGGATGGTGAGGAGGTGGGAGGAGCGAGAGGACAGAAGAGAGAGGGAACTGGGATTGGTACGTAAGATAAGATTGTTTTAAAAAATAAATTTGAAAAAGAAGATGAAGCTCTTAAACATATAAATTGTTCTGTTTTTGTTTGATTGTTGAAGAATGTAGTCAAAAATGTAGTCACTGTAAAATAACTTGGGAGGTAAAAACATATTTCAAGCAATAATTTACTTGTAAATTTAAGCAATGCTATACATTTTATTTAACCATTGCTTTGAAAGTTGATTATGCACAGAAAATAGCCCTTCAAAATACTGTTGGACAACGTTGTGTAATCAGCAGCTTTAAGCATTAGAAGAACAGTGTGATGGTAATTTATGCGTTGGAGTTTTAAGTCAGGTGATTAAACCAATAGAACTAAGCCAAGATTTCTATTTTACATGATTAATCTCAAATTGTAGACATAATTAACTGAAATTTTGTTTGCAATACAGAAAGGCATGGAGTTAGGTTTATTTGCTTGCTGTTTTCTTTCTATATATTCTCATTCAAAAGAGGGAAAAAAACTAGAAAGAATGTATGTATCAAAAATTGGAGAAAATTGAGTATTTCCGTAGCCTTCATATTTAGTTTAAAAAGGATGAAGAAGAAATGCAAGTCTGAACAAATCATGATATTTTGATATCAGCCTTGAGATTCTGAGTAAATTTTGTAATCAGAAAATTTAAAAAAATCTCCATGGAGCTCCAACAATACCATCTAAAATATCATTTGATGTTATTATATATTATCAAAGCAATTCTACTTCTTTTGAGGGGGAGGGTAGCTACAAATTGTGACATTTTATGTGATAGCTCTCAGCAGGCTTTCTAGCACTCTAGTAGACAACCTGGTTTATAGATCTATTTTACTTGTTTTAAGAGACCTCTAATTATATAATGATAGGTGATTTAGAAATGGCTTTGAAGAAGGACTCTCAGAGTCATTGAGTTAATAACATGCATTACTAACATTCCATGGTATTTTTTTAGAGTTCCAGAATGTTCATTCTCTGAACAAGCTATTCTCTTTCTCCTACTTATCCCTATCCTCTACTTATATGTAAGTATGTGTATAAATTGTGGGTTGAATTAAAAAGAGTGCTCTAATTTTATAGACCATGAGAAAAGGCTTCTTTTTTGGAGTAGCTTTTTCAAACTCTTAATGAACCTAAATTTTCTGTGGTTAACTAAATGGACTCTGCCTATGTCCATACTTTCCAATGTGTTCGCTCTCTCAATGTCTCTCGATCTCTCTCCTATGTCTTTGTTTCTATCTCTCTCTCATTCATTCCCATGTTTACTAATTTCTATTGTGTCTGCCCACTGGGTTTCTAACAGGAACGCATTTTAGAGAAGAAAATATGGAGTGGAAAGAAAAAGCATTCATTCACAATACTGGCAGTAGGGTTTTTAAATACAAATTATTTTTTAAGAAGATATTGTCACAGTACCTAAATATCAGGGACATTTCATTTATTTATCTATCAATATAACAAATGTGCAATATAATATATTATAAATATTATATAATATATTAATAGGTATATAAAATGTACTATACTATATAAAAGATAAATAAAATAAATAAATCTTTCCACTCTATGTATGCACATATATATGTACATCGAATTCATTAAAGTAAAAATAAAGAATCATATAATGGTCCATACAAGCAGAGAACTTCCAAGTAGCTGATAGAAAGTTGCAAAAAAGAGATTTGAAATAACTACCAAATACACTGTCTTGAAAAATATAGCTACAGGGAAACATATCAAGCACAATCTCATTTTCATTATCAAAATATTATAGACAGCTAAATAACAAACTGTTATCACTGATAAATCTCTAGATAGAGAAATGTGCTATGGAAGGTAGGAGTGAAGAAGAAAGGACAGTTTTATTTTACACAGTTCTAGGTTATAATTGTTTTTGTAATAAGCATATGATTATGAATTACTTGGACAACTGATAATTTTCAAGTTAAGAGACTCTCTCTATAATCTCTAAAAATTAATTTCTAAAAGTATACACTCAGAAATAATACATGACACAATTGATATTTTGCTCACATTAGGCATCTTAAATAATTATCAAAGGATAATACTCATTATTTCATTTAGGCTTTAGGCTAGTGAATTGTGTCTTATTTCTTTTAGTAGTGTAACACATGGGACCTCAGATGGTCCAATGTTTATGTCATTATATAATCTTGTCATTTTATGTGCACGGGGTAATGTGTGACTTACTCATAATTAATAGTATATGGCAAAAGTCTTTATTCCTGAATATTATTCGACACATCTACATGATTAATTTTATTAGCATGTAATTGATTCTAACCCCCTCTGTTCTCCCTCATCTTTCTTATTCTTTCTCTCTGTCTCTGTCTCTGTCTCTCTCTCTCTCTCTCTCTCTCATCCTGTTTCCTGTCTCTTCATATGTGTCTACATTCATCTCTCTATGTCTGCATCTTTTTGTCTCTGTTCCTCTGAGTGTCAGGGATGATGACTTTGAAAATGCCATGCTATGAGTGAGCCTATAGGGAACACAATATAACAAAGATTAGAGAACTACTTCTAGTACCTGACAGTGACCTTTGCCTAGTGGCCAGGAAGAAAATAGAAATTCAGTCTTATAATCAAAAGAATTGAAATCTGTCAACAACCATATACACACTGAAGAGAGTCATTAGAATAGAACCCAGGCCAAGTTGTTATCATGATTACATACTAGTTGAGACTCCAAGCATAGAACTCAGTTTTATGTGTTCGGATCCTGGACTCCGAGTAACTGGACAATAATAAATTGCTGCTTTTAATTTCTTAAATATGTAGTAATTTGCTATATAGCAATAAAAATTCATATTCCATATATATATGTATCTCATTCTAATTAATATTTATGTTTTTGTTTTTCGAAACAGGGTTTCTCTGTGTAACAGCACTGGCTTTCCTGGAACTAGCTCTTGTAGACTAGGCTGAATTTGAACTCACCGAGATTCACCTGCCTCTGCCTCTGCCTCCCAAGTGCTGGGATTAAAGGTGTGCACCACCACTGCCTGGTTTCCCCTCCCCCTTTTTTTGGTTTTGACTTCATACTTTAACACCACTAAATATATACAAGGAAATACCTTTCATCTCACATAGCTGTTACTAAACTCTTGGGCACTAGTCTTATAAAAATTTACTATATATGTAATGGATTACAAAATATGATAAAGGTAGCCAGCCAGATAAGTCAAAATTCATAGTGAGAGCTTACGCTTAATAGAGTGTAAAACTGAAAAATAAATCTATGTTGGAAGTCTCACTTCTGTTTCAGAAAACACTTTAAAAATCACAGATGACAAAAGTTGACAGACTGAGCATCCATGAAAGGCAGTAGTTTTAAAGTTACTTTTCTTCTCTGCAAATATATTGTATTTTATAGCACTCACTTTTCAGAAAATTTAAAACACACAAACAAACATATCTCATTACTGCAATCTAGGCTTGACTAGCATGTGACTGATTACCACACAGTTTTATGATCTGTCATTCACACAACTTTTTCTGAATTGCATCCTAATACAGTAGGGGTTCTAACCAATGTTAGGGGCAGTCTTATCCTTTAGTATCTCTCTGTGACGTTTAAAATTTCTTCTAGGCTTTCGTTTAAAGGAACTGAACTCTACAAAAGGAGAGAGCCAGAACCACTGAGATGCACACTAGGATACACCACAATCAATGTGATCATCAATAGGCAAGTTGAGATAAACATCGTACTGACAGGGTATGTAGCTGAAGAAGGCCAGAGGAAGAATGACTCGATTTTATTTTTCCCATGGGCAAAGGCAGAAACAGTGTCATCATGAACAAATTAAAGTCCCACCACAAAACATTTGTACAATGTGTCATGCCAGAAAGCAAAGGGCAAACCACTAATCTCAACAGATAACAATTAGGAACAAAAGCAGTACAGAAAATGTGAGAACAGTAGGACAAAGGAACATTAGGAAATATCACTACCAACTGTGTGGACTCTTTAAGAATGTGTGTTGTGGCTGATTTTATAGTTTGTGATTTTTCTTACCACAGGCATTTAGAATTGCTATTCAAACACTAGGAGAATCAAGTTTAATTAATGTAAACTTCTAAATAAAGGGACAACCACAGAGAAAAAGGACTTCTAGTGCTACAGCCATGACTAGCTCCTCAAATTGCAGAAGTGAATGCACACTGTTTTTATTCCTCTTTGCTTTAGTCGGCGAAACTTGGTGCCATATTTCATAAATGAACTCTTCATTCTCGTGTACCATCAGAAACAGTACATCTTCTAAACTGGACCTTATGGTCTAAAGGTACTAAGTATATTCTGGGAGCAATACTTTAAACAAATTAAGAAGAAGAGCAAAACTAGATACATCCTTTTAAACTCTTATGTTCCTTGTGTTTGAGACAGGCTTCTCTGTGTAACAGCTCTGACTGTCCTGGAACTCACTTTGTAGACCAATCTGGCCTCAAACAAACAGAGATCCACCTACCTCTGCCTCCCTGTGCAGGAATTAAAGGTAAGGCCAGCACTAAAGCAAATACATTCTCAGAGCATTTTTACTGTAGTCATTGTAATTTTAGGGTGAGAATAGTTACATTCTCATTTTGATTCATCAAAATGTCTATTGTCTAAGGGGCATGTTTATATATGCACACACATATACAAGACAGTAATAATGTCATAACCAGCAGAAAACCTACAATCAAGCCCAAATCTCCCTGTTCCAATGCACACTATGACTATATGGTCTAGTCTAATTGTTTTTTATTTATTTGCCCATAACATAATTCTCAAGTAAAATAACTCCTTTTTGCTACTTTATTAATCAAAGATACATTCATCTTTCATAGCCACATTCTCTTTAAATCTCAACTATCCATACTCAATAAGCAAATGTATTTTGCTTTTATTATTCTTACTTCATTTCAATCACATGATAGCTAGCCTATCATACCCACCACTGGCACTGTTTATTCTTTTAAATATGTACTTTGTCTCCTCATCTTGGCAATTCTTACTTGTGAGGTGCAAGTTCATAATCTGTTGAAAAAGACAGGTATCTAACAACATTTCTAAGGCATAGTTTACTAGAGATATATGAAGCTTGATGATCAAAGATCATAGTGACTTTCTGTGTGAGACCAGAAGAATGTCTGTGGAATAACTGGTATTGAATTGGCTTGCAAAGTTCTTAGAAGTTTTCTAAGAAATATGATGAAGGAAGCTATAATTTTGGTAAAATTAAATGCATTTTTCATGTTGAGAAACAGTTTGGTGTGCTTGGGAGAAAAATAGGTAAATGAGTATGCCTGTAGAGTTTAAGAGGTTGAAGCAAGTCTAGGCTAGATTCTATGGCATGTTGAATAGTACTTGATGAGTAGTGTACAAGTCATAGGAACTGGCAAGAAAACAATTTGTATTAATTTTATAGTACAATAGGTTTAAGAATATTATTTTAATTAGGTAAAGTGTCTTATATTTGATTATGCTGCAGAATGTTACTTTAACTGTGTAAATGTGTGTTACTTTTGTTTATGCTGTATTTGTTTAATTATGTATAGATGTGTTGCATTTATTTCATCTTACCTGACTAAGGCACGTATTGGTCTAATAAAAAGCTGAATGGCCATTAGCTAGGCAGAGAAAGAAGAGGCAGGGTTGGCCGGTCGAGAGAACAAAGAGGAGGAGAAATATAGGCTTGATAAGCAGAAGAATAAGAGAAGAAGGAGGACAGAATGAGGGTCATGTCTGGGGTAAGAATCCAGGCAGCCATTGGACAGACAGACAGACAGGAGAAGCAATGAACATACGGCAGAAGGAAAGCAAATGGTGGATAAAGAGAAACAGGTTAACTTAAGTTAAAATAGTGAGCCAGAAACATGTTTAAGCTAGGCCGAGCATTTAAAACTAATAAAAAGTCTCTGTGTCATAATTTAGGA
>NW_027460949.1:0-31270 GCF_037038515.1 Microtus pennsylvanicus
TGGGGTTCTAGAGTCATTCATCCTGCAATGATCACTTTCTCACAAAGGAAAGCACCTAGAGAAGTTTGGAAATGACACCGATTTATCAAAACCAAGCCCAACAAGAAGATGGGAATTTGCCATGTCGACAAGAATTAAATGGAAAGACTGACTTCTTGAAGTCCTTTGTGTACTGCTCCAATCTCTTAAGTCAACAACTTAACAAAACAGTTGGAAATCCTTTGGACTAATCAAGTAAATAAAGCTATGTAAAACTGATAATGTAAGTCTCAAAACAATTCCACACCAGTTCAGAATGATGAATAATAAAAGGGTTATTTATTTAAGAGGAAAACTTACAGATCACTGTGCTAGACAACAGTCCTCTGCACAAACAGGAACAGTGTCCAGCAGCCAAAAGTGGGAGCTGGAAGCAAGAAAGCGGGCACACATTTACCACTGCTTTAACAAGATAAGATACCACACCCGAGTGGGCTGGTGTCTTAAAGGAATGTGTATCTTAAAGATATCTTAAAGCAGAATGTGCTCCCATAGCACAAATACCAGCCTTCTCTTACTTACTCTAACATTCATTGAAGCGAAGTCTGTTCAAGGCTCTCTAATACCTGTAGAAAAGGTCATCTCTCTTGGGAGACTATAAGCTCATCGAGACAAACACTATTTAATTCCCATATTCCGTTGATAACTTGGATTATAGCAGATGATTTAAAAACAACAAAATCCTCATCATTCTTTGCCTCTCAAAATGAGCTTTAGAGTCTAGGAGGGATGCACTAGAGGAATGCACTGTTCCTGCACACAGATAAGAATTCTGTTATATACTGAATCTTATAAGAGAACCCCCCCCCCCCGTGTGTGTGTGTGTATCTGTACTTTTGAATTAGTCACTTTGGCTGCTTTTAACTTGGATATTCTAGAAACAGTAAAAATCTTCTTAGGGTTCTGGAGTCTAAGTGAGAAGTCCTAGATTAAGGCATTAACAGATTTGGGCTGTAATGATAGGCTGACCTTATGGTTCACAGATATGTAGCGGCGTAAACGAATGCAGACAGATTGTAACAATATATATATATAGCTTTAATGTCGAAAGAGACTTACAGAACCACCGTTCCAGCGGAGACCAGGAAAGCAGAAGCAAAGCTGGGAGCACGCTGGCCAAATTTATAGGCAGACATTAGCCCGAGGCGAACACGCCCCCTAAGGGGCGGGACTTATCCCTACACAGATAGTTGTCTGCTCAGTGTGTGTTGGCATGAAAGACAACCTGGGAGTTATCACAGATTTATTATAAAGACACCACCAATCTCATTCATTAAGATTCTGTCCTCATGGCAGTTCTGTCTTCCAATGTTCTTGACAATCTTGGTGTGTTATGGTTGGGACATGACACAAACCTTCACTCTATAGCATTGTTACTTTCCAATGTTATGGTGTCCATACATATTTCAAAGTAATGTTAACTAAGATACGGTGCAAACAAAAATGAAGGTTATGTTACATGGGGTTACCTATTCTTTAAAAAGATTAATATTGAATGAGAACAAATACTTAGATTGTCTACCAACCTGTGGATTTTACTCATACTTACTACTGTAGGGAGATGAAATATCATGCAAGTGAATAATAAACTGGCCAAATAAATATTTGGGGGAAAAATCTATACAAAAATACTTTCTACGTGAGATAATGGCACAAATTTAATGTTTAAGATTTGCCTCTAAAATTTTAAATTAAAAAACATTCAATTATAACAAAATATTTTTCCTATATGATTTATGTATGAAAATGTTCTTGAAACTGACTCAGGGCATTGGACAGTTTCCTCCCCGGACAGGGAGACACAATGCTGGTAAAGGCACGTTTAAATGAAAAAAATATGACTGGCTCCATTGCTGCCCCTCTATAATTGACTGAACTATGTTGTGCCATTGTCTGAAACCATTACAATCACTGCACCATTGTTCTGTGCATTGAAAACCTGCCTGGAGGCTGATGGCTATGTCCAGTAAAAGTCATTGTCAGTTCATATTGGGAACACCACTCTCAATGCTCATGCCAGTTCACAAAAGATTTGTTAGTCTCTTGCTATGTGTCTCTTCGTTACACCATATGCTATACGAAAATAAAACAAACTAAATGTCATGATCCTTGCTCTTAAGAGGGCCTTGTCCGTTTCTGTTCCCATATATATGTGCCATTAAACCTCTCTTAGAAGGCAACATATCCTCATTCGTTCTCAGCAAAGCCACTGCAATATTTTTATTAAGTAACACAAGTAATAAAAAAGGTCAGTTCTCATAAACGTTTGGTCTGAGCAAACAAGGGACTACAAAGAAATGAGAGCTGTCTGAGCAGCAAACTACAGAGGGAAACAAGCTTCATGCTCAGCAGCTCTGCCATGAAAATAATAGCTGTGCATGAAGACACTGGAAAGAGCATCCGGCAATGAAAAGAAAGGTACACTGAGGGGAACTTCCTCTGGATTTATGGGGAAGGGACTATTTCTTATCCTTTTTTCTTGATCTTCTAATGTTAATTTAGAAGACAACAGATTAAAAACTGTTGGGGAAATATTGGGAAAAATGACATTTTGCAAAAGTCAAATAAAAATAGCAGAGGGCCAGGATTTTCTATTCCAATCCCAATTTTGTTAAGTGGTTTGACTAAAAATGATTTTTATCTACAGCAATATCTAGTGTTTGAATGCTAATGAAAATTTTTAGAAGGTGGAGTTATCAAAATATCTGCTCTATTTCTTCAGGGAGGGAAGCTCAAAGCTCAGTTCCTTTCAGAATTTCAATGGCAATAAAAATCCTAATCCCATATATTCAAACAAAGCCAATCTTATACATGCCTTTGAACTAACCAATTCAAAGTAAATCAAATATTTTAAATGAGAGATTTATTTCTTCGCACCTTTAGTTACTTCACCAGCGAGAGGAAATAACTGGGCCTAGTTTCATAAACAAATCATACATTTTGAGTATCTTCCACCAAAATACAACCGTATCCTAAATAGAAGCTGTTTGGTGGACTTCAATTTCTGACCTCTAATTTGCACCCAGGGCTGCTGGATCTGCTGAGTGTATCTGACTTGTACTAAGTTGATCGTGACCTGAAGCTGCCAGTTCAACTCTTCTTTTACTCTTTTTTGTGTCTGCACGACTCTGCTTGTACCTACTCGGAGAGGGATGGGGCTTTAATGAAGTACACTATTTTCAGATCCCTTGTGGCTCAGTAAATGGATAGTTAGCACTAGAGTTTCCTGCTAAGTAGTAATTTTTGTAGAATAAAATAAATTTTAAAAGAAGTTAAATAGTTTGAAATATAGTGTCATGCAATCTTATTGTATTTTTTAACATAAAACGTTAGGGACAAAAGGAAGAAATGCGTCTACATCTTTTCCATTAGTTAGGCAAACAATGCACACAGAAGTCAGGTAACCCTTCACAGATGCTGCCGTGAGTCAGGTTTCAACTCCTACAAACTGAGATAAACCACGCTATAACAAAGCTTATTGCATCAGGGTGAATGCATTTTTAATACTTATAATCATATAATCTGTATTTTAAGTATGTAAATGTTTCATTTCATGCCATTCTTCACATTTAAGAATAATCTGACAGAATCTGTAGAAAATGGTTTCACCAACAGTCCATCATGAATAGCAGTGAGAATTAACAGACCTCACTCTCCAGGGCAAGCTACTGGTAGTTAAAGGTTTCTGGGGGCGGTAGAATAATTTTCCTTGGTGTAAGGTCACCAGTATATTGCCCATCTTCCAGGAAATAAACATCCACCCATGTTCATTTAAACAATCCTAATTAAATTCAGTTTGTTGCACAAGAAATAAACTAAACTACTTGAGAGTGGCTGAGAGACTTGTTAGGAAAAAATAGGATTCAGCAGAAATTGGGGGGAGGAGAGAGAGGTTAATGAGGGGTCTTAAATGACCCTGGTAAAATATATATGTGCATTAGATTGTCAATAATAATGAAAATAAACAATTGTAAATAGTAGTCTAGAATAAGAAATATGTTAATTGAAAGAATATATTATCAGACTAAGTTAAAACTATATCAAGTAAATAATAATTTTTTATCTAATACAAATTTCAATTGCATGAAAAGTTTTGCTCTCAAAATAAAATCAATGGCTATCTGCTGAGATAGTTAGGACCCAATACGCTACTGCGCAATGCCATTTCTAACCGAAAAATTCTATACGGATCAAAAAAGCCAATGATGAAGATGTTATTAAATTCATCTGAATAAAGAATCTAGAACATCTGAATTTCTGCTGATAGTATCCACCTAGCTAATATTTTAACCCTCTTAAAATTTTAATGCTAATTCAAAGTATTCCAGAGGTTGTGGGGAAGGATCTGTCTTGGTTGATATGGAAGCTTGGGGTCATAGATTTATTATTTATAAAGGCTAAGTGCTGGAAAGCGAGTTGGTCTCTCCATTTGCAGATGAGAAAAGTGCCAGTGATTGTTTTGACAAAGAGCTTCCACCCACAGAAGAAGTAAAGAGAAACCCTTGAGTTGGGCAGCTAACTGGGTAGCGCAAGTAGTGCTCTTAGACACCAGAGCCCCTGAACTTCCATGCCATGGCTTTTTACAAGTTTGAGACCCATAGAATCCAATCTAAATTGATCCTTGCCATTTTGGCCTTAAGTGAAGGAGAAGAGGCACTGTTACAAGAAGCCTAAAAGAAATGAGTCTCAAAGAAGCTGTGAATTAGAAGTTTTTATTTGGAGATTTTTGGGGGTTTTCTTTTTTGTTTGTTTTTCCTTTGCTTTGTTCTTTTGGAGTTTAGTTTTTGAAATTCTTTTTTTTTTTTTGGAAACAAAGTATTAAGATGTCCCTTGCTTTCTAAGAGATTGCAAACTGCAGTACAGTAGCAAAGGCATCTTATTGTTTGTCGAAGCTTTGCCATTGTGTCTCTGGATGAGTCCAATAATAGTCACTGAAAAGCTCACAGACAGGAGGAGGTAAATAGTAGAAAAACAAGACTCTAAAAATAAAGCAAACCATGAAAGATTGTCACTGCATATCTTGTAATGCTCCATTGGAGACATGGTGCACACAGTGTTCTATAACCAAAATATGAGGCAACAGTGTTTGGAATTGAAGAAGAATAAAAGTGCCACCTACTACTGACAAATTTAATCAAGATATTGGTGAAGCAATTAAAAATTCTGAAAATCTTGGAGGCAATTTAGGTGTTACTCCCAGAATTCTCAAACAGGAAGCACCAGCATGCTATTTTGAAATGACAGAGTATCTGCCACCTAACCAAGTAGCTGTGTTGGTCCATACTCCCATGCAGGGTATGCCTGCAAAGGAAGAACTGCTGGCTCTGTGATAACTCAGAAGAAACAAACTGTGCCTACCACCGACTTAAGGCACTTAATGTCTTGGCTAGAAAAATAACAAGAAGATGAGCTTTCATTGATTATCTTTACAGCGCTCAACATCACAGCACATATGCTCATTAGTCTAATGACCACCACTCAATGTCTTGAGGACATGAGGTGGCTGGCAATATATCAAGGCTGTATACACCCAGTCTTGAAGCTACAGAAAAAAATGCAGGCAGAGGAAGATCAAAAAGGCAGCACACACTCAAGATGAACAGGTCATAGAAAATGATGCTAAGTATCTAGTATCAGGCCGGTGATATGGCTCAACAGTTAAAAGTTCTTGTTACCCAAGCCTGGTATCTTAGAGTTTCTACTGCTGCAATGAAACACCATAATAAAAAGGTAAATTCTGGAGGAGAGGGTTTATTAGACTTAGACCACATTGCTTTTCATCACTGAAGAAAGTCAGGACAGGAACTCAAACAGGGCAGGATCCTGGAGGCAGAAGGTGATGTAGAGGCCACGGTACAGTAGTCCTGTTTACTGGGTTTCTTCCAGTGACTTGATCAGCCTGATTTCTTATAGAACCCAGGACCAGCAACTCAAAGATGGTACTAACCATTATGGGCTGGGCCCTTGCCCAGTGATCATTAGAAGAGAAAATATTTTACAGTTGCATCTCATTGAGGCATTTCTGCAGCTGAGGCTCCTTCGTCTGCTGACTCTAGCTTTTATCAAGTTTACACACAAAGTAAGCCAGGACACTGGGCTACCTGAGTTCCATGACTGGATGGATCCACGGATCCTATGGTTGAAGGAGAAAACTGACTAGTGAACGTTATCCTCTATACACATACTGTGATATTAAGCCATGTTTGTACCCACACTTAGACAGACAGATAGACACACACACACACACACACACAATGAACATGAAATGATTGGTGATTGACAATCCAGAGACATCCCTGAAATGTATTTTAAAATACAAGTCCAAACATATGTATGTTCATGTAGCAACAATTAATGAAAAAAAGAGGCCATTAAATTGAAAGAGAGCAAGGAAGGTTATAGGTAGTCTTAGGATGAAAGAAAAGGGAAGGGGAAATGTTGTAATTATATTATAATCTCAAAAATAAAATAATAAATATTTAGAAGGCAGCTTGATGTTATGTCCATTTGGGAGGTTCTCTCTTGGATCTAGGACTACCAGCCTACAGGTTTTTGGCCTATTCGATATGAACTTGTTTTGTGGAGTGAATTTTAAATTTAGTCACAAAGTGGTTGTTTACCCCCATAATATTCATGCCATTATTGTACCCATGAGTTATTGTAAATCAAACAGCAATAAACATGGGTGAATAATTAGGATATATAATCCTTTTGGTATATGCCCAGAAGTGATGTAGCTGGTTCAAATGGTATTCCCAGCCTTTTGAGGAACTCTGCAATGATTCCAACAGTGGCTGCATCAGTTTGCATTCCTCCCAACAGTGAAAAAGTGTTTCCCTTTCCCTACATCAGCACCAGCATTATTGTTATTTGTTTTCTTGATCTTATCTCTTTTGATATAGCTGAAATGAAATCTCAAAGTTGTTTTCATTTGCATTTCACTAATGGCTGACACTGTTGAACATTAAATATCATTTCATAGTTTTGTCTTTTTCTTTTGAGAACTATCTGTTTAGTTCCACTGCCCATTTTAAGTGAGTTTCTTGATTTGCTGATGTTTAGCGCTTTTAGTTCTTTGTACATTCTAGAACAGTCCTTTTCCCATTCTGTAGGCTACCTCTTCAGTCAACTGATTATATCCTTTGCTGTACAGAATTTTAGCTTCATGAGGTCCAATTTGTCAATTTATTTATTTAAAAAAAAGATAATCCTTTTTCAGAAATTGAATGACTTGTTCAATTTTTTTCTTATGTCTAAAAGTTGAAGCCAATTTTTACTTTTTTTTTCCTAGCTGATTCATTATATCGGGTTTTATGTTGAGGTAACTGGTCCACTTGAGTTTATATGGGAGGATAGATAAATTTCCTTCTTCTATATGTAATTATCTAATTTGGCCAGGACCATTTATTGAAGATACTGTCTTTTTTGAATGTTTATTTTTTGGTTATTATCAAAAATCAAGTTTTTTATGGCCTAAAATTTGGGCCTTCTATTCAGCTCCACTAAGCAGTGTGTCTTTTTTTATGCCAGTACATACTGTTTTTATCACCACAGTTATGCAATACAGTTTAAAAGTCAGGAATGATGGTATCTTCAGCAGTGTTTTTCTTAATTAGTATTGGTCTTGCTATCCAGGATATTTCATATTTTCACATGAGTTTTAATACTGTTTTTCATTTTCTGAGAAAATTATTTTAGGATTTTGATGAGGGTTGTGATGAATTTATAGATTGCTTTTGGTAGGATGACAATTTTCACAATATTAATCCTACCAATTTATTAGCATTGGAGCTCTCTCCATTTATTCTGGCATGGGAGAACATCGCTTTCTTCATAGGTTCAAATTTTTGTTGTATATGTCTTTCACTTGTCAGTTAGGTCTATACCAAAAAATAAAAATATTCAGACTATTGTGAATGAGATTGCTTCCCTGATTTCTTTCTTAATATACTTGACATTGGAACATAAGAAGGGCAGTGATTTACCTAATCTTCTAATGCTGTCTTCAAATGTTTTCATGATTTATTTCATGGAGATTTTATATATCCTGCACATTCTTAAGTTCAAAATGGGGAGGGAGCATCTGAACTTAATAAAGAAAAGCAAAAATTAGATGAATATTTTTTACTTTAAATTTGTTTTTTTTTAAATTTATTTATTTTTTTTATTTTTTATTTATTTATTTATTTATTTATTTATTTATTTATTTATTTATTTATTTATTAAGGATTTCTGCCTCCTCCCCGCAACCGCCTCCCATTTCCCTCCCCCTCCCCCGATCAAGTCACCCTCCCTAATCTGCTCGAAGAGCAATCAGGGTTCCCTGACCTGTGGGAAGCCCAAGGACTGCCCACCTCTATCCAGGTCTCCTAAGGTGAGCATCCAAACTGCCTAGGCTCCCCCAAAGCCAGTACGTGCAGTAGGATCAAAAACCCTCTGCGATTGTTCTTGAGTTCTCAGTATTCCTCATTGTCCTCTATATTCAGCCAGTCCGGATTTATCCCATGCTTTTTCAGACCCAGGCCAGCTGGCCTTGGTGAGTTCCCGATAGAACATCCCCATTGTCTCAGTGTGTGGGTGCACCCCTCGCGGTCCTGAGTTCCTTGCTCGTGCTCCGTCTCCTTCTGCTCCTGATTTGGACCTTGAGATTTCTGTCCCGTGCTCCTCTGTCTCTGTCTCCTTTCATCGCCTGATGAAGGTTAATATTTATGAGGATGCCTATGTGTTTGTCTTTGGGTTCACCTTCTTATTTCGCTTCTCTAGGAACATGCATTATAAGCCCAATGTCCTTTAGTTATGGCTAGAAACCAAATATGAGTGAGTACATCCCATGTTCCTCTTTTTGGGTCTGGCTTACCTCACTCAGGATAGTGTTTTCTATTTCCATCCATTTGTATGCAAAATTCAAGAAGTCCTTGTTTTTTACTGCTGAGTAATACTCTAATATGTATATATTCCATACTTTCTTCATCCATTCTTCCGTTGAAGGGCATCTAGGTTGTTTCCAGGTTCTGGCTATTACAAACAATGCTGCCATGAACATAGTTGAGCATATACTTTTGTTGTATGATAGGGCCTCTCTTGGGTATATTCCCAAGAGTGGTATTGCTGGATCCAGGGGTAGGTTGATTCCGAATTTCCTGAGAAACCGAAACACTGCTTTCCAGAGTGGTTGCACAAGTTTGCATTCCCACCAGCAATGGGTGAGTGTCCCCCTTTCTCCACAACCTCTCCAGCAAAGGCTATCATTGGTGTTTTTTATTTTAGCCATTTTGACAGGTGTAAGATGGTATCTTAAAGTTGTCTTGATTTGCATTTCCCTGATCGCTAGGGAAGTTGAGCATGACCTTAAGTGTCTTTTGGCCATTTGAAGTTCTTCTGTTGAGAATTCTCTGTTCAACTCAGTACCCCATTTTATAATTGGATTGATTAGCCTTTTACGGTCTAGTTTCTTGATTTCTTTATATATTTTGGAGATCAGACCTTTGTCAGTTGCGGGGTTGGTGAAAATCTTCTCCCAGTAAGTGGGTTGCCTTTTTGTCTTAGTGACAGTGTCCTTTGCTTTACAGAAGCTTCTCAGCCTCAGGAGGTCCCATTTATTCAATGATGCCCTTAGTGTCTGTGCTGCTGGGGTTATACACAGGAAGTGGTCTCCTGTGCCCATGTGTTGTAGAGTACTTCCCACTTCCTCTTCTATCAGGTTCAGTGTGTTCGGACTGATATTGAGGTCTTTAATCCATTTGGACTTGAGTTTTGTGCATGGTGATAGATATGGATCTATTTTCATTCTTTTACAGATTGACATCCAGTTTTGCCAGCACAATTTGTTGAAAATGCTGTCTTTTTTCCATTGTATACTTTTAGCTCCTTTATCGAAAATCAGGTGCTCATAGGTTTGTGGGTTAAAGTCAGGGTCTTCTATTCGATTCCATTGGTCGACTTCTCTGTTTTTATGCCAATACCATGCTGTTTTCAATACTGTAGCTCTATAATAGAGTTTGAAGTCAGGGATGGTAATGCCTCCAGACAATCCTTTATTGTATAAGATTGTTCTGGCTATCCTGGGTTTTTTGTTCCTCCATATAAAGTTGATTATTGTCTTCTCCAGATCTGTGAAGAATTTTGATGGGATTTTGATGGGGATTGCATTGAATCTATAAATTGCCTTAGGTAGAATTGCCATTTTTACTATGTTGATCCTCCCAATCCAAGAGCAAGGGAGGTCCTTCCATTTTCTGGTGTCTTCTTCAATTTCTTTCTTCAAAGACTTATAGTTCTTGTCGAATAGGTCTTTCACTTCCTTGGTCAGGGTTACCCCTAGATATTTTATGCTATTTGTGGCTATCGTGAAAGGTGATGCTTCTCTGATTTCCCTCTCTGTTTCCTTATCCTTAGTGTAAAGGAAGGCAACTGATTTTTTGGAGTTGATCTTGTATCCTGACACATTACTAAAGGTGTTTATCAGCTGTAGGAGTTCTTTGGTAGAATTTTTGGGGTCACTTATGTATACTATCATATCATCTGCAAATAATGAAAGCTTAACTTCTTCCTTTCCAATACAAATCCCCTTGATCTCCTTATGTTGTCTTATTGCTATTGCTAGAACTTCAAGCACTATATTGAAGAGGTATGGAGAGAGTGGACATCCTTGTCGTGTTCCTGATTTTAGTGGGATGGCTTTGAGTTTTTCTCCGTTCAATTTAATGTTAGCTGTTGGCTTGCTGTAAATAGCTTTTATTATATTTAGGTAGGATCCTTGTATCCCTATTCTCTCCAAGACCTTTATCATGAAGGGGTGTTGAACTTTGTCGAATGCTTTTTCAGCATCTAATGAAATGATCATATGATTTTTTTCTTTCAGTTTATTTATATGGTGGATTACATTGATAGATTTTCGTATGTTGAACCAGCCCTGCATCTCTGGGATGAAGCCTACTTGATCATAATGGATAATTTTTCTAATGTGTTCTTGGATTCGGTTTGCCAGTATTTTGTTGAGGATTTTTGCGTCGATGTTCATGAGTGAGATTGGCCTGTAATTCTCCTTCCTGGTTGAGTCTTTGTGTGGTTTTGGTATCAAAGTAACTGTAGCTTCATAGAAGGAGTTTGGTAATGACCCTTCTGTTTCTATATTGTGGAATACATTAAGGAGTATAGGTATTAACTCTTCTTGGAAGTTCTGGTAGAATTCCGCATTGAAACCATCTGGTCCTGGGCTTTTTTTGGTAGGGAGGTTTTTGATAACCTCTTCTAATTCTTCGCGACTAACAGGTCTGTTTAGATTGTTCACCTGGTCCTGGTTTAACTTTGGTATATGGTATTTATCTAAAAAAGTGTCCATTTCTTTTATATTTTCCAGTTTTGTGTTATACAGGCTTTTGTAGTAAGATCTAATGATTCTCTGAATTTCCTCTGTGTCTGTGGTTATGACCCCCTTTTCATTTCTGATCTTATTTATTTGTGTGTTCTCTCTCTGTCGTTTAATTAGTTTGGATAGGGGTTTGTCGATCTTGTTGACTTTCTCCAAGAACCAGCTTTTTGTTTCATTGATTCTTTGGACTGTTTTCTGTGTTTCTATTTTGTTGATTTCGGCCCTCAGTTTTATTATTTCCAATCTTCTACTTCTCCTGGGCGCGTCTGCTTCTTTTTTTTCTAGAGCTTTCAGGTGTGTTGTTAAGTCCCCAATGTATGCATTTTCCGTTTTCTTTAAGTGGGCACTTAGTGCTATGAACTTTCCTCTTAGCACTGCTTTCATTGTGTCCCATAGGTTTGAGTATGTTGTCTCTTTATTTTCATTAAATTCAAGGAAGACTTTAATTTCTTTCTTAATTTCTTCCTTGACCCAGGTGTGGTTCAGTAGTTGACAGTTCAGTTTCCATGAGTTTGTCGGCTTTCTGTGGGTAGCATTGTTGTTGCCTTCTAACTTTAATCCATGGTGATCAGATAGGACACAGGTGGACACTGATATTTTTTTGTATCTGTGGAGGTTTCCTTTGTTTCCAAGTATGTGGTCAATTTTTGAGAAGGTTCCATGAGCTGCAGAGAAGAAGGTATATTCTTTCCTATTTGGGTGGAATGTTCTATAGATGTCTGTTAAGTCCATTTGCTTCATTACCTCCAATAATTCTCTTAATTCTCTATTAGGTTTCTGTCTGATTGACCTGTCCCTTGTAGAGAGAGGTGTGTTGAAGTCTCCTACTACTAGTGTGTGTGGTTTGATGTCTGCTTTGAGTTCTAGTAATATTTCTTTTACATAAGTGGGTGCTTTTATATTGGGGGCGTAGATATTCAGAATTGAGACTTCATCCTGACAAATTGTTCCTGTTATGAGTATAAAGTGACCATCTCGGTCTCTTCTGATTGATTTTAGTTTGAAGTCAGTTTTGTTAGAAATTAATATGGCCACACCTGCTTTTTTCTTGGGGCCATTTGCTTGAAACACCTTTTCCCAACCCTTTACTCTGAGTAGGTGCCTGTCTTTGTGGTTGAGATGTGTTTCTTGCAAACAGCAGAATGTTGGATCCTGTTTTCGTATCCAATCTTTTAGCCTGTGCCTTTTTATAGGTGAATTGAGCCCATTAATATTAAGTGATATTAATGACCAGTGGTTGTTTACTCCGGTTATTCTTATTGCTTTTGGTTGTAGAGATTGTGTGTCTCCCTTCTTTGAGATGTGCTAGTGAAGGGTCACTAGATGCCCGGGTTATTGTAGGCAGTGTTGGCAGTGTTGGATTCCTTGGGTTGTGATTTTCCTTCTATTACTTTCTGTAGGGCTGGATTTGTGGCTACGTATTGTTTAAATTTATTCTTATCCTGGAATGTCTTGATTTCTCCATTTATAGTGAACGAAAGCTTGGCTGGGTATAGTAGTCTGGGCTTGCATCCATGGTCTCTTAGCTTCTGCAGAACATCTATCCAGGACCTTCTGGCTTTCATAGTTTCCATAGAGAAGTCAGGTGTAAGTCTGATCGGTTTACCTTTATAAGTTACTTGCCCTTTTTCCTTTGCAGCTCTTAATATTCTTTCTTTAACCTGTATATTTTGTGTTTTGATTATTATATGGCGAGGAGATGTTTTTCTTTGATCCAGTCTGTTTGGTGTTCTGTATGCTTCTTGAATATTTAAGTGAATATCTTTCTTTAAGTTGGGAAAGTTTTCTTCCATAATTTTGTTGAATATATTTTCTGGGCCTTTGAGCTGTGACTCTTCTCCTTCATCTATACCTATTATTCTTAAGTTTGGTTTTTTTATTGTGTCCCATATTTCCTGAATGTTTTGTGTTGAGAATTTGTTGGTTTTGCTGTTTTCTTTGATCTGTTCGTTTATTTTCTCTATGGTGTCTTCAGCATCTGAGATTCTTTCTTCTATCTCTTGTATTCTATTGATTATGCTTGTTTCTGTAGACTCTGCTCGTTGACCTAGATTTTCCATATCCGGCTGGTCCTCAGTTTGTATTTTCTTCCTTGCCTTCATTTCAGTTTTCAATTCTTGAACTGTTTCCATTACCTGTTTGATCGTTTTATCTTGGTTTCCCAGGGTATCATGTACATATTTACTCATTTCTTCAAACTTTTTGTTATACTTCTCATCCATTTCTATAAGGGCATTTTTTACATGTTGTTTAAGGGACTCTATTGCGTTCATAAAGTCAATTTTTTCCACTTCTTCTGTGTTAGATTGTTCAAATACCTCTGTTGTAAGATCCTTGGGTTCTGGTGTTTTCATGTTGTTTTTCAGATTATTGGGTGAGTTCTTGCCTTGGCGTCTGCCCATCTCCTCCTATTAATCCTATCTAATAGGTCTTTTAAAAACCGGATCAGGTTTCCCTGCTGGCCCAGGGCTCCGCTTACAAAATGCCCTCGCTCTGTTTCCTGGTTTCTGCCGCAGGCCAAGAACCCTCTCACCCCTCCGAAGTGTCTTCCGGACAGGACCAGGCTCCCCGTTTGCCAGTGACCTGGCCAAACAAAGGCCTACCTCTTTGATTTGATTGTAGTAGGGCGATCTGTTCTCCTTATTGCCCGCCTGACTCTGCTGCTTGCGTCTGCTGCCGCACTGGTCTCTTAAAGCCTCGTCCTGAATGCAGTGTCGCTCCGCCGCGTCTGGCCGCCGGCGCTCCGCCGCGTCTGGCCGCCGGCGCTCCGCCGCGTCTGGCCGCCGGCGCTCCGCCTCTGTGCGTCTGGCCGCCTTTACTTTAAATTTGTAATCTAAAAACACTATCCTGAGTGAAGTAAGCCAGACCCAAAAAGAGGAACATGGAATGTACTCACTCATATTTGGTTTCTAGCCATAAACAAAGGACATTGAGCCTATAATTAGTGATCCTAGAGAAGCTAAATAAGGAAAACTCAAAGAAAAACATATAGGCATCCTCCTGAATATTAACCTTCATCAGGCGATGAAAGGAGACAGAGACAGAGACCCACATTGGAGCACCGGACAGAAATCTCAAGGTCCAAATCAGGAGCAGAAGGAGAGAGAGCATGAGCAAGGAACTCAGGACCGTGAGGGGTGTGCCCACACACTGAGACAATGGGATGTTCTATCGGGAACTCACCAAGGCCAGCTGGCCTGGATCTGAAAAAGCCTGGGATAAAACCAGACTCTCTGAACATAGCGGACAATGAGGGCTACTGAGAACTCAAGAACAATGGCAATGGGTTTTTGATCCTACTGCACGTACTGGCTTTGTGGGAGCCTAGGCAGTTTGGATGATTACCTTACTAGACCTGGATGGAGGTGGGTGGTCCTTGGACTTCCCACAGGACAGGGAACCCCGATTGCTCTTTGGGCTGACGAGGGAGGGGGACTTGATTGGGGGAGGGGGAGGGAAATGGGAGGCGGTGGCGGGGAAGAGACAGAAATCTTTAATAAATAAATAAATTATAAAAAATAAAATGAAAAAAAATTTTGGAATCTGAGATTTCCATATACATTCCAGAAGCTCTCCAGTGAGGTACATATAAAATTCTTAACATTTCAATTTCTAATTTCCCCTCATTTTCAGCACATAAAAATCTTAAACTGTTCTAGGATCAAACATACCATACTTATTACTGTGGGGCAGTAATGATTCACAACATATTTGCCATGGAATAAATGGTAGATATGTAAGGCAACAGAATTTTTTGTTTAAATGACTTAGGAAATATTTAAACACACATAAAGAATCAAAATTACTGACTTGCTCAAACATAGGCCATGCCTGCCAGAAGACCAGGTAGGCTGGCCTTGGACCTTCTGACACTGTTACCCTACACCCAGTTCTGGGGTTCTTACCTAGTACTGCAACAAAACAGCAGTGGCAGCTTTACCTTCCCCTGTCCATGCCACCTATGGATCCCACAAACCACCCTTGGCCCTTCCTCCCCTCCTTGTCACTGTGTCCCAGTTCCCAACAGATGTGGACACCAACACCCCAAGCTCAATCACAGGCCACCCCTGCAAGAAGACCAGGTAGCTTGGCTCTCTGAGATTCTCATTCTCTCTGTTACCCAAGAGTCAATTCTCATCTTATCATATGATAAGATAAAGTGGTAGATTATTGAATCTACTTTTAAAAAACAACTACTAGTTTTAAATGTTTTACATTGGGTTGGACCTTTGTATACTGTATACACATTTTGTATATTGATACAAAGTTGAGATTTAATTTTGTTAAAACATACTATACATATGTTTTTAATCCTGTTCAAGCTATTGTACCTATACAGCTCATTTAATAGTGTAATGCAAATCTCTAGTCCTTGAAAATTATTACTACCAACTCTTTAAGATAATAAGGAAATTCAGGTTGTAATTAGTCACTTATTATACTAGAATTTGTAGTCATATTAGGTAAGCTTTTTTATATTTTAGATAGACAGGTCATCTTAAATAAACTTTAGAAAGTTGCAGAATATGGTATTTAAAATGTGTTAATAACATAAGCTTTTTTATGACAATGAGACATGTATGCTCCTGGTGGCACCAATCTACTTTAGAGAAGATAATGGACGTTGAAGAAACTCCACATGGAGTTTACTTTCTTTGTGGCAAAAGTAAGCCTCTGGGCAAGAAAATGCTCCTGTCTCAACTACTGACAGTACCGCTGTCCCAATTAGACAACAAGTACACAAAAGAAAGTGACTGCCAAACATGTTAACTCTTAAGGACAGACAACTCTTAAGAATATCCTGCTTCACAGAAAAGTCTATCTGATATTCTGGGCCTGTCAGCTGAAGATGGATGCCCCAACACCACAGAGGAACTTTGGGTGACTATCAAGGAATCCATCTGTTTCTTTCATTTCTCCCATTTTTGAAAGTTGCTTGCTTGCATTTCCTGCTTACTCCATTAATTTTATTTCTTTCTTGGGTCTCTGAGAAAGTTGAAGACTAGATAGCTATAGTTTTTCTTGTTTATCTCATACAGATATCAGGTTTTGATAGTAAATTAGGTACATGTTGTAAGAGACCACTTGTTTATTCCTGACTGCTCAACCCCAAAATAACCACACAGAAACTGTATTAATTAAATCACTGCTTAGCCCATTTTCTCTAGCTTCTTATTGGCTAATTCTTAAATCTTAATCTAGCCCATCTCCATTAATCTGTGTACTACCAGGTGGCTGTGGCTTACAGGGTAATGTTCTATCCCCAGCATCTGTCTCCTGTGGAGCTACATGGTTTCTCATAACTCTGCCTTCTTTCTCCCAGCATTCAGTATAGTTTTCTCTGCCTAATTATGCTTTGCCCTATCGACAGGCCAAGGTAGTTTCTTTATTCATTAACCAACAAAAGTAACACATATACAGAAGGACTTCCCACACCAGGTACAAGACTTTGGATTCACCAAGATAGGATATATATGGAGTATTTTATCTGAATTTGTCAAATACAAATGGACTAGACATTGTTGATGTATTAATTGCCTACATATATTATATATAGTTATTGGACTTACTGTATATAGTTTTTTCTTATATTAGTTACAGCCTTGTTTTTATTTTAGGCAAAAAGTAGAAATATAGTGGCATTTCATTTGTATTTTAATAAATAAAACTTGCCTGAGGATCAGGAAAGTAGAATTGCCACACTGGCCAGCCTTATACATGTAAAAGAATGTAAATAGGGCCATATTTGTCACATAAAACTCTACATAACACTCATGTACAAGTGGATCAAAGACCTCAACATTAAACCAGATACACTGAAAGTGAGGAACAGCCTTGAACATATTGGCTCAGGAGACGACTTTCTGAACAATAGTGCAGGCACTAAGATTGACAATCAATAAATGGTACCTACTCAAACTGAAAAAGTTGTGTAAGGCAAAGACAACTGTCATTCAGACATTTGACAGAGGGCTAATAAGTCAAAAATAATAAAGAACTCAAGAAATTATATATCAAAAAATAAACATCCCAATTAAATATTACATGCAGATATAAACAGAGAATTCTAAATAGAAAAATATCAAATACCTAAAGAAATGTTCAATAGCCTTAACCATCAGGAAAATGCAAATCAAAACGACTTTGAGATTCCATCTTACACCAGTCAGAAAGGCTAAGATAAGTATACAGTGGTAGCTCATGCTGGTGAGGGTATGAATATGGGGAACACTCCCTTATTACTGGTGGGAATGCAAACTGGTACAACCCACTTGGAAGTCAATATTATGGCTCCTCAGAAAATTGGGAATTGTTCCACGTTAAGACCCAGCTATACCACTCTAGGGCATATGCCCAAGGGATGCTTTATCCTACCATAAGGACACTTGCTCAGCTCTGTTCATTGTGACTTTATTTATCACCTCCAGGAACTGGAAACAACCTAGATTTCCCTCAATAGGAGGATGAATAAAGAAAAGATTTACGCAATAGAGTATTACTCAGTTGTTAAAAAACAATATAATCATAAAATATGCCAGCAAATGAATGGAAGTAGAAAAGATCATCCTGGATGAGGTAACCTAGACTCAAAAAGATATTAGTGGATATTAGCTGTTAAGTAAATGATAATCAAGCTTCAACCACAGACCCAGAAAGTTAAGAAGGAGTTCCTAAGGAGAATTCCTGGATCTCCTGGAAAAAAGAGAAAAGAATAAATTTTGAGGGTAGAGTTGGATCAGATGAGGACTTCAGTGGAAGAGGGGAGGGATGAGAGAGAGAGAGAGAGAGAGAGAGAGAGAGAGAGAGAGAGAGAGAGAGAGAGAGAGAGAGAGAGATGACAGTGATGAGCACTGGGGAAGTGGTGTGGAAACCCTAGTTTAGTGGAAATTTGCAGGAATCTATGAGAATGACCCTAGTGAAGAATCCTAGAAATGAAGAATATTTAGTCTAAATTGGTCAACTTTTGTAGCCAGGGAAGGCTTCTAGTGGTGAGACTGGGTTGCTTTCTGTCCAATTTTTGGCCAAGGGGGTTCAATGAGCTCCCTAAAGAATCCAGTCAGATTGTAGGATAGAAAGTTGGTCTCTGAAAACTGATAGCAGGGGCTGTATTGCTGAAGACATCAGCCACACATCTCAATGAATGTGGAGAGGTTGAGCTGGTGCCTGCACAAAGCCTTCGCTCCTGCATTCTAGTCTCTTTGGTGTAAGAAGATACTCTCCAGGTTATGGCAAGGGAAACTCAGACACCAGCCAACCCAGGCACAAAACCTACAATCATTCCTCCCTATAAGATATGCAGAGCCAACAGTGGCCAAGAACAAGTGGGAGAAGCCAAGCAATGTTTAGTTTAACTTCAGGCCCATTCAATGAGACGGAGAACATGCCATACATTGCCTTGCTGGCCAGAAACCAGAAATTGATAGCCCAGAGATTTAAGGTAGAAAAAATAACTACTGACCAAAAAAATCAATGAAATGATTCTATAGTCATAGATCTGCGCCTTAGCCAATTGTCATCATATAGGCTTGTTCTTGCCTCAGACATGGAGCGAGTGCAGAGATCCACCGGCAGATATTATATGGAAAGAGAGTCTAAATTAGAGGTTTCCACTGCCTCCTACCACCTCAAGAAATAGGAAATTTTGTGGGGAAAAAATGGAGGAAACAATTTAGGATCCAGAGGGAAGAAGGACTCCAGGAAAACATGGCCCACCAAATCAAGACCGGTCATGTCTGAATTCCAGAAACCATTACCACTGACTTAGGGAATAGTTTCTAATTAGGTAATATCAATTCTTGTCTATGTATAAGGCAAAAAGCATAATGTGTTTTAGATAATTATTAAAGAAGAAGTCCTAGATGAAACATTGACATCCAATTATTTTGGCTTAATATGTAGCATTGAGAGCATTTCTTAATTGTCTGGTTGATTCTCCATCTGTAACAAGGATAATAAGAGAACTTAAACAGGGAAGTTTTATTAATGAGCACATGAATAATTTTTGCCATCATTAATTGTCATCAAATAAATAAATAAAATTCTCACTCCTATATCATTTTTGCTTCAATCTCGGTATCTAATTGCAGGATTCACACATCAGTGTCAGGAGTTCCCTTCCACCATAGTTCATTGTGGTTTTTTGTTTTGTTTTCTTTTGTTCTTTTCTTTCACTAATATCTACTTCCTTAGCTCTGCTTGACCCCGGTTTCTATATTCCAAAAACAAAAGCCAAATGAAAATAGCTTTCTCCTCTTCTTCCATCCCTTATTATATACCAGTCATCAAAAGTTGCCTTTATTTACCAGTGATAAAATCATCAGGCACCATCTGTTTGGTTTTTTCTTATTTTAAACTCTCTTTCATTTTCTATTCTCTTCCCACTAATGTAATCCTACTTAAAATCTTATCACACACACAAAAATATTATCCCCACAGGCTTTTCACTTCTTTTCTGCTTCTAGTCTTTCAGGAACAAAATGAACTGTGCTCTAATACACAGTGGCTTTATGCAGCACCGCTGCCTTCTTTGGCATTTCTAGAAACTGTCACTGGAATGTTGCCACCATTCTGTCTCCACTCCCAAATAGATGGAAGAGGCTTTGATCAATTGATAAAGACCCAGTCCTAACTTTGTAAGCACTCATTCATTCAACAACCCTATTCTGGGCACTTCTGCGGGTGACTAAGATAAATCAGAAGAAAAAGAAAAGAAAACCTTATTTTCCTCTGTGGGGTTTGCTTCCTAGTAAGGGTGATATACATACACATTTTCCACTGTTGTCATCAAGTGAGTGCTTAAAACCTTAAGGTCTTTGAAACACTTTGGGTTTCAGGATCTCATGTTGGGGATGATTGGCTTAGATCAACTGACTTAATTCTACACCTTCTCTATGTCTCCACTTTCCCCCAGGTTCATGCATTCCCCCATTTTCAGCATAGTTTTCAAACTGCAGGAATGGCTTTAGATGCAAGCATATTTAGTTCAATCATTTCACCAAATACTTACTATTGTTGATAAGTACCAAGCCCTGTGCAGGAAATTAGGCCTCCAATATCTTGTGAGGGAGTCAGGCCTTTTGCCCATAGGCAACATGTCAAATGAGAAGAAATGTCAACAGAGCAGGTGCCTTGAACATGTATGGTCCCTCCATCCTCCTCATTTTACATTGCTATCAGCTTTATGATCTCAGAGAAATGCTGTCAGGTTTCAGTTTCCTTAGCTGACACCAGCATTTCTTTCCCAACTCTTAGTATTTGAAATACCTAGAACATTCTCTTACTTCCTCATCTTATCTCTACACATCATCGCCTCCTTGTGATTTTATTAACCCCACGTGTTTAAATGCTGTTTTTAAGCACATCAAGCTCCTTTCCAGTGCTCTATTATACAAGATGACTTTGATAGTACTGATGGGGTAGCTCAGACTTTCTATACCACAAACTAAGCACCTCCCCCTGCCCCTTCAGACTTTCTCTGCCAAGCTACCTTCTCTATTTCTACTAATAGGTGAAATATCTTCACTCAGGTTTTTTGAGTCTTTCTTTGTTTCTTTGTCTCACACACCTACTCCAACCTGTTGGGACACCTGTCAGTTTACACTGTCACAGTATAGCTAGACTTTCTCATTGTCTTCTTCTAGAAAGCTCCAGATCATTCACACATCAACAGTATTCACCTTGTTCTTTAATGCTGCCCTTCTTTCTCTCTTGTTTTGAAAAACCAGATTTTCCATAGTCCTAATATTACATAACTTACTAACCACCTATATTCCCACAAGGAACTTAAATTTCATCAGAATATCTGTCTTTTACAGCCATAATATAATATGCGAATAATACATAATTGTTCAATGGGTGAGCATTGTATCAATGGCCCCAACACCCTCCTAAATGAGTTTTCTTTGTTTTCTAGAACACTACAATCTTCTCAACAACTCTGCAAAGTAATCCTCCTACACTGACAGTCAATCAAGCTCAAGAAACCTTCAGTGGCTCTCCCTTTTCTCTAAAAAGCCTATCAGACACCCAAAAATTTCCCCCATTCTTGTGAACAACCTCTAATTAATACTAATCTCTTGTCTGTTGTTCTCCCTCTCACATTGCTCCAGTGTGGTGGCCTCTATGCCCTTCATCTAACTTATCAAGCATTCTTCTGCACAAGAATTTTTGCTTTGGCCTTTTCTTCTTCTTAGAATGCTTTTCTGGAGAGCTTAGAAGTGGATAGAAAACCTCTTGCCTCTGTCAAGTTTGTATTCAAACTTTACTTCACTGTATTCTTTAATTCATTTCTCTTTTTCCTTTTTCTGTAAAAATTAGATAATACAACATTTGAAATGAATGTGTTATTATAATTTACCTTGGGGAATTTTAACCAAGTATCTTTCTTTAAGGAACTTATATTTCATCAGGATTTTTGTCTTTTGCACCAGTATAATGTGTAATACAATAGGTGTGCTATAAATATTTTGTTAAGTGGATGAGCATGGAGCCAATATAAATATATAAATTTTGAATTACATGTTTGTTTTTAAGTAAGGGAATTACTATTTAACTATTGCTATCCTAGAACTTGTTTTGTAGGCCAGTTTTGCCTCCTAAGTGTTGAGATTAAAGGCATGTGTCATTCTCCTGCCTCAGAATTCCATGTTTTGACCCACGATTTGGGGAAACAAAGAATGAACATGATTATGAGGCATATTGTATATAGTGTTTTACAGAGTGTACAGGTATAAGACAAGATGGGAAGGATGGGGTCTAGAAATTCTGGTGATAGAGACAGATAAATTGCAGGTTTCTTTCTCTTTCTATCATTCATCATTACCCTTTGTCACCTTATTTGTTCTGGCCAATTTAACTCATTGATTTTCATTATAAAAGCTACAACATATCCTTCTAACCATAGCTTTTATTTAATACAAAAAATTCATTTGTGTTTTGCCTGATTTATGAAAATGAGAAAAAGCTAGTTTGTCTTGAAGCTAACCTTGCTTGCACTTTTTAGAAATTATAGTAGAAAATAATATTAAACAAAATTAAAGAAAATATTGATTATATGGATTATTCATTTAAATATTTGTTTTAGATATACAATGGAATCTATTATTTAAATTTATCTCTTTAGAAAACACAAATGGAAAAACTTCATAATTTGGAGAATGCACTTTTGCTTTTCAAAATTTTAGATTTCTATATGTTTTTGTGAATTTGCATAACAGAAATTCTGCTGTGCCACAGGGTGGTTGTCATGTGACTCTGCCATATCTGTAACTCTTGAGGTGAGCAAAGAGTTGCTCAGAATAGTTGAAAGGAATTTGGTAAGCCCGAGTTTTAACAGGATGCTAATAATCTGTTCATTTAATCACCAGTATATCTCTTGAAAATAACTATCTTGACACTGTCAATAATCACCAATTATAATGATGTCAGTAAACTGTTTGGATGACATCTTTTCATCATAATGCCAGTTATAATACTAAACACATAATTGTCACTCAAATAATTAATGAACCATACTGCTCTAAATGTATAAAACTCCCTTTGGAGAAAATGCTCACCTTTTATATGAAAATCTGGGGACCAATAATGTGGTAAAATTTATTTTATGTACACTTACGGAATGATTGTTTTTATCATCCTGGTAGAGTTTTTAGTACAGAAGACACAAATGAATAAATCATATAAAAAACATGTCACAAAGCTTACATTCTAATTGGGAAGACAAAATGGAAGTGTCTGCTGACATTTTATTTCTGCATAATTGGGAAAATTATGGTTCCTGAGACTGTCTTATTCAATAATTACCCATTTAGGCATGTGTTTATTGTTCCTACTTCTATGTCCTAAATACATTTAACTGAAAAGATATAGCTCTTCCCTTAGGAAGCTTCCAGGCTATTAAGAGAGCAGTCATTACACACAAGTACAAAAATGACTGCAGCAAAGTATTTTATCTGTCAATAATGAAGCTTTACAGGTACAATAGAAGTAATCAGGAGAAATTGGGGGAGGTTTAAAAGAATTTGGGATAAGTCATACATAGTTATGGAAGAGAGAGTGAAGGGGGTCTCTCAATAAAAGAACTGTCTTGACAGTGTAAAGCCGAGTCATAAGATAAATTGATGGCCTATGGCCACAATGGAGTATAAAAGAGTCAAGAGGAAATAGACAGCCAAGAAGGCTCAAACCCGATCTACTTTCAATCTGGGGTGATCCAAGGCAAATTACTTTACTTTTCTAAAACTCAGCTCCATCAGCTATAAAATGCAATATTCTATCTGCTCACAGGATGATTATGATTAAATAAAACAAAATTATCCCCAGTTCTAGCATAGTGATATGCTAAATATGGTAATTTTTCAAAAATACCCATTAAATTATCTTTCCTTCACAATGGGAAGAAAATCATTGATGTCATAATGATATCCAACTTTAAGGTAAGAAAATTTAGAAGAAAGAAATTCTTAGGAGATAGTTAACATAAAAGAAAATGAATGCTTAATGTGAAAGTTAAAATGGAGAGGAAAAAATTAGAGGTGACAGATACGCAAATGGCAAAATGGCAAGATGCACTGATAACTAAACTGGGAAAATGAGAGCTCTAAAGAGACCTCAAAGTTGGCTGAGTACAATTTTAAATTGAAAGTATAATGTACCCATTGTAAGTAGACATGTGTTATGAGATCAGTCTAGAGAAGATTTCTTGAGGTATCTTTGGGACACATACATGATACCAGCAAAGCCAAGAGATCATAATGAAATGTGTTTATAGATACATATAAAATGTATTCATAATCATTAGGTGAAATTAAGAGTCATGGATGCTATCATCTAGGGAAAAAGAAATTCAGTGTTTTATCTATTTTCAGATTCTGAGACTAGTGAGGTTATTACTTTCAATCACAGATAATAATGTTGTCCTTACTCTGTGAACCTTATTGGGTACATTAGACACTGAAAGCATTTCACGAGTTGGCATTACATTCCGAATCTCTGTGTTTCCCCAAAACTCTTATAATGAATTCTAAACCCCAAAGTTATTGTAATAGGAAGTGATTAGATCATAAGGGCAGAGTCCTCATAAAAGAGGCATTCCAGTTCTCTCTTAATTTTTCCATCTCACGAGAACACAGCAAGCACATCTATTAGAAAGCAAGCCCTGACCAGACACCATATCTGCCAGTGCCTCAATGTTCTATTCCTAGAACTATCAGACCTAAAATGCTGACCTCTAGAGAGACAATTGCATTTGATTTGGACAAGTCTCTTGCCTCCAGGATGCTGGCATCACTATACCACAGAGTAGATCATATTCCCCATGGCTTCTTTTTATGTAAAAGGAACAACTCTCTTTCCTGATCCTGCTGGTTAATGGCAGTCCCTGGAGAAAAGTGTACAGAGTAAGATGGCCTAGATTGGTAGTCAAGGCTACTTCTTAACTCAGATCTGAGTTACTACTCCCCATAAATTGTATTAAAACAAAATTTCTATTTGTGCACATACTGAAATTGCGTCAAGTAAATACTTTTACTGACTTTCATTCTGATACTGATATTTAAGCAAAGGACAACTCCGTGGGTGACACCAAATTCTCTCTGGAGGGTGGCACTAAGCAACAATAATACATTCTTAGAATTACATGTTAAGAAAAATTTGAGACTGGCCTGATAAAAGAGAAAGCCATTCCTAGGGTTATAGCCAGATTCCAAGCAACACTCTATTCCCCAGTTGAATTATGAGTTCTCTGAACATGATAGCAATCCAAATGGTCCACTCAGATCTTCACTAGTAAAATGTCAGTAGTAGGCTGGAGAGCTGGCTCAGCAGTTAAGAGCACTGTCTTCTCTTCCAAAGGTCCTGATTACAATTGCCATCATCAATATCGTGGCTCACAACCATATCTAGTGGAATTTGAGGCTCTCTTCTGTCATAAAGACATATATGCAGATAGACCGCTCATACATAAAATAAATAAATATTTTTTAAAAATGTTGCTGACTACTACTTCCTCTTTGTGTACATGGAAGATATATACAGTGAGACATCATGAGAACATTTTCAGAGGTCAAGGTGGAATTAGTTTAAGGGAAAGCAGTAACTGCAAGTGCTATAATCAAATTGTTACTTTGGACTATGTCAATTATAGCTTCTTCAGGCTTATGTTACAAATCATTACCCTCATCAAACTAGATCTGACAAAAACAGAAAGCCATTTGCCTGCATTCTTAGTTCTTTTAACACCACCCCCAGAAATGTAAAAAAAAAAAAAAAAGCAAAGTTCAGAATTTGGAAGCATATTTTGATATCAATAACTAACAATTAGAGATGATTAAGCAAACACTTCAATGTCTATCTGCTTTGAGAGTTAAATTGAACCACTCAACAATAAATAACCAAGGTCAAATTGTCCATCCAGATCCTTAGGAGAATCCAAATTTTTATTTTTCTTAGCCTGGGTCTTTCAAAGCTTGTTGCTAATCTATTATCTTCTATTTAACTAATATAATCAAATCACTGAAAAAATCACAAGGCCCACAGTTTTACTTTAATCATTTAATGAATAAATACAATTTTCAAGTTGGGATGCAAGGGAAAAAAATGTGTGTGTGTGTGTGTGTGTGTGTGTGTGTGTGTGTGTGTGTGTGTGTGCGCGCGCGCGCGCGCTGCGCGCGCGCGCGCGTGCATGCCTTTAATCCCAGCACTTGGGAGGCAGAGGAAGAGGGATCTCAATGAGGGCCAGCTTGGTGTACAAAGTGAGTTCCTGGGCAGTCCGGACTGTAACACAGAGAAACCATGTCTCATAAAACCAAAAATTAGAGTGAGAGTATGAACAAGGAATTCAAAACCATGAAGGAGTCATCCACTGAGACAGTTTGCTTGAGCAGATAGATGGTAGCTCACCAACTCCAACTGGACTGGGAGTGAATGAGCACGGGAACAACCAAGCCCCTCTGAAGGGGATTGACAGCTGGGGCAGAGTGAGGGGCCACTGATAGTGACACTGGGATGTGTCTCTACTCCATATACCGGCTTCATGGGATCCTATTCTCTTTGGATGTAAACCTTGTTCAACCTAAAAGTAGTAGGGAGGGCCTGGGGCTTTCCACAGGGTGATGTGCATGGCACTCCCTTAGGGTTAAAGGGGTTGGGGGGGGGTCTGTGAAGGGAGAGGGAGAGAACTGGGAGGAGGGAAGGGAATGGAAAATCGGATTGGTGGTTTTTTTTTTGTAATTAAAAAAGGAAAAAACAAAAATTAAAAAAAACAAACAGAAAACAAAGAAGAAAATTCTAACATTTGCAACACCATTGGTATACTATAGAAGAGATTTTAATCCCATTTTGAATTTAATTTCTCATGGCCTTTCAAATAAAATGGAGGGAAATAGCAGTCAAAACTAATTGTTAACATTTTTTAATGTGAGTCTATATTAACCAGTGGCCTGCATGCCTTAATTATGTTATCTTATTAACTATAGATTATGGTTGAGGTTATATTCATTTACCAAAGCAGGATCTTGGAACATAGGATGGAGCTACAACTGAGAGATCCTGTCTTGAAAAACAAAAACGAGAACAACAAAAGAAAAAAAATTAAAATTACATTAAGAGGAATATAAATTATATGTTTTTATGGAAAGCCATAGAATTTATCTAGTTTTATCTTACTGAAAATTCTTATTGTTTACTTTAGGAACAATCAGTAGGACAGCTTTTCATGGATTTCAGTACTGCTCAGAATTTAGGAGGTCGAAATAATAGGGAATAATTTCTCCATGGAATCTAATAATACCACTGAGAAGCACTTTGCAGCAGTATGACAAAAGGTTGTAAGCATTTCTTTCAGGATTCTTTTATTTTTTAAAAAATGAAGATTCTGAAATATAGTCAGTTCTCTAGTTTATATCTATAGCTATGCAACACATTGTCTATTAAAATTGAAAAACATTAAAACACAAAAATATGAAAACACAAATCTCATTAGCTATCAGAACCATTGCATGATCATGGATCATGCATCTCTGGAAAATTCTACTGAAGACATACAAAAGAGAAGAAAGGGAAAAGGAAACATAAAACCTGAGAATCGTGATGATGTTACTTTACAATGAGGAGACTTTGAAGGCTCTGGTTGAAAAGTTATGGCTACCCTTTGGCCATGTAGCATGTTTTACTTACAGAGGCTAGAGGGGCATAGTATGAAAATCTCCAAATTTGAAAAACTACTTGTAAGTGACCAGATAAAATTGACCCTGTTATTTTCATTTTATTATTAGTTAAATATATTCATTTATTTTACATCCCAACCACAATTCACTCTGGAATACCTTGGAGACTCCAAAATGGAGATGCCAGAGCTGTGAGATATGTATTAAGGAAAGCCGATAACAAGGAATGGAAACAGCCCAAGAAAAAGAAGTGTGTTCCAGTCAACAAAGATAAGATGAGTTGAAAATCTGAAGAACATTCTGACATCAGATATGGAGATGCAGAGTTTAGCATTTGCCCAGCTGGTTTTCAGTTTTGTTTTGACCTAGTATTTCCTCACTATGCTCTCTTTTGGTAATATATATTTTGTGCAATTATATGTTGGAAGTATGTGATCTGTTTTTATTTTTATTTTATAGGAGATTATAATTAAGAGATTTCATGAATCTCAGAAGAGACTTTGAACTTTTAAACATTGTTGAGACTGTACTAGAATATGGGGACTTTTGTAGTTGGGCTGAGTGCATTTTTGAATTATGATATGGCTACCAGACTTTGGGAGCCAGGGAGTGGAATGTGGTGATTTGAAAATGACCCCCAAAGAGAATGGCACTCTTAGTAGTTGTGGCCTTGTTAAAGTATGTGTGACCTTGTCAGAGGGAGTATGTCACTGTGAGGGCAAGCTTTATGATCTCATATATGGTCAAGTCACGCTCAGTGAGTCAGTCTGCTTCCTGTTGCCTGTATATTAACATGTAGAAGCTCCTTCTTCAGCACCATCTCTGCCTGTGTGATGCCATGTTCTCTGCCATGATGATAATGGATTCACCCTCTGAAACTGTAAGCTATTATCTCAGTTAAATGATTTCCTTTATAAGAGTTGCTGTGGTCATGGTGCTTCTTCACAGCAATAGAAATGTGCTTAGGTAATTGCCGGGGAGAAAAGTGGGATCTTGGGGGTGGGGTGGGAAGGGGGTAAGGGGAGATGGGGAGAGAAAAGGTAGAAGGGAAGGAGGGGGGACTTGGGGAAATAGGAGGATCGGGATAAAGGAAGGTTGGATAGGGGAGCACGGAACCACAATCCTTAGTTAAGGGACCCACTTTAGGGTGGGCAGGAGAAGTGACCCTAGAGGGGCTCCCAGGTGCCCAAGCTGAGGTCCCCAGTTAGTTCCTTGGGCAGCTGAGGATAGGGAACCTGAAATGACCCCATCCTAGCGCAATACTGACGAATATCTTGCATATCATCTTAGAACTTTCATCTGGCGAGGGATGGAGATAGAGACAGAGACCCACACTGGAGCACTGGACTGAGCTCCCAAGGTCCCAATGAGGAGCAGAAGGAGGGAGAACATGAGCAAAGAAGTCGGGACCACGAGGGGTGCACCCACCCACTGAGACAGTGGAGCTGATCTACTGGGAGCTCACCAAGGCCAGCTGGACTATTACCAAAAAAAGCATGGGATAAAACTGAACTCTCTGATCATGACGAACAATGAGGGCTGATGAGACGCCAAGGACAATGGCACGCAGTTTTGATCCTACGCAATCTGCTGGCTTGGTGGGAGCCTAGCCAGTTTGGATGTTCACCTTCCTAGATATGGACGGAGGGGGGAGGACCTAGGACTTACCACAGGGCAGGGAACTCTGACTGCTCTTTGGACTGGAGAGAGAGGGGGAGAGGAGTGGGGGGAAGGGGAGAGGGGTGGGAGGAGGGGGAGAAGAGTGGGAGGAGAGGGAGAAGAGTGGGAGGAGGGGGAGGGAAAGGGGAGGCTGGGAGGAGGTGGAAATTTGTTTTTTTTTTCTTTATTCTTCTTTTATCAATAAAAAAATGTTAAAAAAAAAAAGAAATGTGCTTAGGTGTAGTACTATTCACTTAACTTTTCCATATTATATATGGACCCTTGGAGCTAGCTCAGAATGACATTTATTAAGTTCATCACCAAACTATCGCAACTGCATAGACCCCAGAAATGCTTTGATCTATCACACTGCAGTGCTGAGGAGACATTGCATATCTATTTATAAATGAATTCTCTGATAGTCCCTTCTGCTTATACCAGTGTGATACTTTAATCAGGAGTTGAATAGTAAAATCCTGCCCAGTCTGACCTGAGTTTCCATTGGCCAAATAAAGATGAGAACTAGAAGTTCTGGAAAGAGAAAGTTAACAATCCCTAATCTAAAGGAGAATCTAAAAACAGCATTTGTTAAAACTAAGTCTTAAATTATTCAGAAATACAATTAAGAAGGCAAGTCTAGGAAAAGCAAGACAGACCTACAGTAGCTCCTCTTCCATTCCATATTATAAACTACTGAGGGTAATCATAATAAAGACTTTGTAAGAGTTTTTATGTTGTCTGAAAAGTGAGAATGATTTTGGTAAAAAGTGAGAAAGACGACTTTGATATGTTTTCTGGAAAGCAAGGGAGAAAGCAGCAAACAAAAAGAATGAAGAGAGGAAAAATGGATTGAAGGTATGTAAAAAGTTATATACCTATAAAAAAGGTTAGAAGGGGATGTGAGTTGTTTGCTGTGGTTTCTCATACCTGAATATACTTGTTTGGTTGAAAAGTTTGTCTATGAAAGTCCTCTTGCAATCATAGAGCTGAGACAGAAATGGTTTGGATATTTTTATTGTCTGTGCCATTACTGCTGTGTTCACATTTATGGGCCTGACCTAAGAAGTTATCACTGAGCTCTGGTTCCTAGATTTGGGTTAGCAGAAATCAGATGACTTTTTGATATAGATAATGTTAAAACTATTTTGTGCTGTTCTTTATTGAAAAGCTAGCTCTGGCGTTGTGTTATGACTCTTCCTTAACTAGACTCAAGCTTATTTAAGTTTCCTCTGTCACTCTGTCAATCTGAGCTCCTGACACAATGACAAGGACAAGAAAACAAAGCAAACAAAGCAGAACAGTCACATTCTGTAGCTTTAGATTTACAAGTTTATTTTGTTAGATACAGTCAAAATTCTGTCAAAATTAAAATAAATTAGTTAAAAGTTAGTAACACTGGGAATTGATAACTTAAATCCATGCATAGGTAATTTTAAAGAAACCATAAGGCATGACTCCATTTTAAATTTTGGATTGCCATTCTGCTCGAGTTAAAAAAAATGGATGTCACATGATTTCACTGCCATCTTGATTAAAGGTTACCACATGGAGTGGGCCTAAATAGGAGGCAACAACAAATCTCTAAGATAGTTTGGATTGGTATAGACTTTTGTATGATGACTCATGTCTCATTCTGGAAACAAGGTTTAAATAAATAAATAAATAATGTAAATATATAAAAACATATATTATATAATATATATACATATATATATAGTTTAAAGTAATAAAGCTCCACCTCAGTGTTTTTATATTCAAAAATGTACCTTGCTCTGCCAGCTAGATTTTGTTAACTTAAGAGTCTCAGGTGATAATAGTTATAACAACATAAAGGGATCATTTGTTGTTATAACTATTATCACCTGAGGAAACAGATGAGGTTTACAAGTGTATGGCTAGACTAGAGTCCCAAAGAATGTACAGTTGCAAGAAAGATGTACCTATGAAGGTTCAAGAAGCATACAGAACACCAAATAGGCTGGATCAAAAAAAAAAAAAAACATCCCCTTGCCATATAATAATCAAAACACAAAATATA
>NW_027460950.1:0-17500 GCF_037038515.1 Microtus pennsylvanicus
ATAGCAAGAGTTCATTGGGCAACTGTCCGTCTCCTGTTGCATCGTTTCAAGTTTTTCTAACTTGAGACTGGATGGTGTCAGCTGTAAGATTTTCATCTTTTGTGCTTGAATTCACTCATTGCAAAAAAAAAAAAAAAAACAAAACAAACCCTTATTTATTTTTTTATTTCACATTTTAACTTGATTTTTTTTCTTTTTATGAGACAGGAATTGGCTTTTTATTTATGCTCCAGACAATCTATCTCACTACATGGCCCAGGACTTCTTCTTTCTGAACACTTCTTCTGCAAATAAAATCTTTTTTTTTTAAATTATTTATTTATTTATTTATTTATTATGTATACAGCATTCCTTCCATGCATGACTGCAGGCCAGAAGACCCCATTACAGATGGTTGTGAGCCACCATATCGTTGCTAGTAATTGAACTCAGGACCTTTGGAAGAACAGTCAGTGCTCTTAACCTCTGAGCCATATCTACAGCCCCTGAAAATATAATCTTAAAAGAAAAAGTAAAATTAAAATGAATGGCCTGGCATTAACAAAGACAAAAAAAAAAAAAAAAAAGAAAAAGAAAAAGAAAAAGAAAAAAACCCCTGCATTTTCTTGCTTGCTTTTTTTTTTTTTCTCTTCTTTTATTATTTTTTGAGGCACGGTTTCTCTGTGTAACAGCCCTAGCTGTCCTGGAACTCAGTTTATAGACCAGGCTGTCTTGTTGGTAACGTTCTCTTTTTATTCTTATTTCCTATCTGTAAATCCACATTTCTCTCTCTCTCTCTCTCTCTCTCTCTCTCTCTCTCTCTCTCTCTCTCTCTCTCTCGCTTTCTCTCTCTCTCAATTTATTTATTTTTTTGTTTGGTTTTGTGTTTTGCTTTATGAGACAGGGTTTCTCTGCTGCTTTGGAGACTGTTCTTGGAACTAGCTCCTTTCTTGTAGACCAGGCTGGCCTAAAACTTCCAGAGATCCTGCCTCTGCCAGATATGGAGTCAGTGCTCTTGAATGCCTTCATCTGGTGAGGTCAAAATATACCCCCCCCACACACACACCAAACACAAACACAGGCACAGGCACACCCAGAGACACATAAATAAACTTTTCAATTAAGAGCCTGGAGAGCTAGTTTGGCGGCTCTTCCTGAGAAATTGGGGTCAATTCCCAGCACCTGCATGGTTAAATAAATCATAAAAAAAATTCTTTAAGAAATTGAAATTAAACTACACAACTGGAAACACTGTCTCAAATAAAAGGAAAATAAAATGTAAAAGAGTGCAGTGCTAAGTGCAGTTATGAAAATGTTTGGAAATATGACACCTTCCCTGTCTCCCCCACATACACAGGCACACCGAGAGAGGTTTAAATAAAATTTGAAATTGGCTGGGCAGTGGTGGTGGCACATGCCTTTATTCCCAGCACACATGGGGCAGAGGCAGGTGAATTTCTTGGGAGTTGGAAGCCAGCCTGGTCTACAAGAGCTAGTTCCAGATCAGCTAGGACTGTTTCCCAGGGAAACCCTGTCTCGAAAAACAAAACAAAAAAATTAAAATTGAAGTAAATGTACAAGCCAAAGCTACAGGCCCTGGCTTCCACTCCTGCCCCTGAGGGCACCCGGTAAAAGTGAGAAGGCAGATTTCAGAGACTAGTAAAGTTCAAGGTCACCAGCCCTTCCTAACAGCTAGAACTCCTTGCTGAACCATTAAAGGGTGAGTCTAAGGAGGGCAGTGGTGGCGCACGCCTTTACTCCCAGCACTCGGAGGCGGAGGCAGGCAGATCTCTGGGAGTTCCAGGACAGGCACCAAAGCTACAGAGAAACCTTGTCTCAAAAAACCAATAAATAATATAATATAATATAATATAAAGGGTGAGGCTACAACTTGATTGGTCTGCTTAGATATGCATTTTTAAAATTTTTTTTTGGTTTTTTTAGATATGCATATTTTTGTTAGAGTCGTTTTTGTTTTACTGGGCAGGAAAAGATATCCAAGTGGAAATTTTTCCACAGCTGCTTTAATTTTCTCAGACTCTTTATTTAGTATGAGAAGTGGGGTAGGTTGTACAAACACAACTACTGAAGAAAAGAAACCCCAAGAAAGCAAGTGAGTGGTTGCCATGGTGAAATGTCTTTGAAAGGCATTTAGGTGACTGGGAACTGCCCTTGCTGCCTCCCTCCTTTCCTCACTCTCACCAGTCCATAATTGTGGCAGCCCCTTGGCCCACATAGTCCTTTCACTGATCGGTCAGACACACTCTTTGCTTTATTTTTTAATTTTTGAATTATGGGTGAAGTCAATTCATTGAGCTCTTAGATTATTATTATTATTATTATTATTAATTTATTTGTGGTTTTTCTACATAGGGATTCCCTGTGTATGCTTGTTTGCCCTGGAACTCACTTTGTAGACAAGGCTGGCCTCAGACTCACAGAGATCTAGCTGCCCCTGCCTCTACCTCTGCCTGCTAGTGCCGGAATAAAAGGCCTGTACTAAACACATGTTTAGTTTCTCTGTGTCTGTCGTCTCTTTGCCTGCAGAACAAGGTAGCCTCAAACTCACAGCAATCTGCCTGCCTCTGCCTCTCCTGATCTCTGAGGGCTGAGAACTGAGAATAAAGAAATGTGCTGCCCAAAATATACTGCTGCTGCTGCTGCTGCTGCTGCTATTAAAAAAAATAAATTAAAATAAAATAACCTGAGATAAACAAAGAAAAAAAGGACAACACCAGTTTTTCTTCCTTCTTTTCTTCCTTCCTTCCTTGTTTTTTTTTTTTTTTTTTTTGTTTTCTTCTTTTATTATTTTTTTGGTACAGGGTTTCTCTGTATAATACCTTTAACTCACTATATAAACCAGGCTGTCATCTTGGTGACATTATGGTTTTGTTTCTTATTTCCTGTTTGATCATTTCTTCTCTCTCTCTCTCTCTCTCTCTCTCTCTCTCTCTCTCTCTCTCTCTCTCTCTCTCTCACACACACACACACACACACACACACACAGAGATTTAATTTATGTTTTTTATTTTTGTTTGTGTTTTTGTTTTGATTTTCAAGGCAGGGTTTTCTCTGTTGCTTTGGAGCCTGTCTTTGAAACTAGCTCTCGTCGACCAGACTGGCCTCAAACTCCCAGAGATCCACCTGCCTCTCTGCCAGATATGGAACCAGTCCTTTTGAATGCTTTCATCCTTCCTGGTCTTTAAAAATTTGAAATGAAACTAAGTTCTACACAACTGGAAAGACTCAAATAAAAGTTAAATAAAATGTTCTGAAATAGGACACCTTCCCTGTCCTCCCCACAAGGTCACACTTGGTGCAGACAGACCAAGAGATACAAACAAAATTTGAAATTAAACTAAATGTACATGAAACTAACAGAATGAGATACCAAAAACTTAGTTGGGTTGTCACTGTGGTACACATCTTTTATTCTATCATCCAAGAGACAGAGACAGGTGTACCTCTGTGAATTCCCAGGCTTTGTAGAAAGGCCCCCGTCCCAAATTAAATAAATAAATAAATATATATATGTTCAACCAAAAAAAAAAAAAGGAAGAAAAGAAGAAAGAAACATTATGAACTGTCTCCTTGTTTCTAGAAACTTGTTTTGATTTGCATTTCTCTGATGACTAAGGGTGTTGAACATTTCCTTAAGTGTCTTTCAGCCATTTTAGATTCCTTGGTTGAGTGTTCTCTGTTTAAGTCTGTACTCCATTTTGTGAATTGGATTATTTGTTCTTGAGATGACCAATGTCTTGAGTTCTTTGTATGTTTTGGAGCTCAGACCTCTGTCTGATGTGGGGTTAGTGAAGATCTTTTTCGTTTTGTCTTGTTGGCCATTTCCTTTGCTTTACAGAAGAAGCTTTGCAGTTTCAGGAGGTCCCATTGATTCATTTTGTTTCTCTCAGAGTCCCTGCTACTGGAGTTAGATTTAGGAAGCGGTCTCCTGTGCTGATGCGTTCAAATGCGTTTGATATTTTTATTTTTATATTCTTTTATTGTGGATGAAGTCAATTATTTGAACTCTCAAATATTTTTATTGTTATTATCTCTTTATTTGTTTGTTTATTTGTGGTTTTTCAACATAGGGTTTCGTTGTGTACCCTTGTATGCCCTGGGACTCACTTTGTACACAAGAAAGACTGGCCTCAGACTCACAGAGAGCCATCTGCCTCTGCCTCCTAATGCTGGGATTAAAGGCTAAACAACCTTTTTTATATATTTATTTTTCTAATAATTTATTTTATCGGCATTGGTGTTTTGCCTTAAACTCACAGTGATCTGCCTGCCTTGGTCTCCCTGATCTTGGAGGTGTTTTTATCATCTCTCTCTCTCTCTCTCTCTCTCTCTCTCTCTCTCTCTCTCTCTCTCTCTGTCTCTCTCTCTGTGTCTGGCTATCTAGCTATCTATCCATTCATTTATTTATTTTTTGGTTGTTCTTGTTGTTTTCTGAGACAGGATTTCTCTCTAGCTTTGGAGTCTGTCCTGGATCCAGACCTGGTCACAGCTGTACCGGAAAATAAAATAAAACAAACAAACAAAAACAAAAACAAAGCAAAGCAAAGCAAAAGCCAGGCAGGACTGTATGGTTGACCTTCCCTTTTCCCCTCCCCCATGGGCTCCTCAGAGGCGGTGCGGCCTCCTGCAGGGAATCCACAGAGCCTCTGCCCAAGGCTCTCCAGGGAACCCACTCTCTCCCTTTCCCCCAGTCCCAGGGCTGCCGGCCACATCTATCTCAGGCATAGGTGGCGGGCACTCTGGCTATCCGGGACGTGACAGACACAGACACACAGAAGCAGGGAGGAACGGTGCCCACTCTCTCACTAGATGCAGGCATGCAGGAGGAACAATGAAAGAATGAGAACTGGAGAGATGGAATTTCTGGAATGTCCAGAAACCACATGGTGGGGATCTAGTGCCCTCTTCTGGTGACAGGGAGTACAGCACAGATTTGGGTTCTTGTGCTCCTGAGATGTAACCCCCACAAGGCAGCAGCTCATAAGTGATTGTAAATCCAGTTTCACACGACTGCACATAAAATAAAGTTAAATAAATCATAAAAAATTCTTTAAAAATTTGAAATTAAAATAAGTTCTACACAACCGGAAAGACTGTCTCAAATAAAAGTAAAATAAAATGTTCTAAAATAGGACAACTTCCCTGCCCCCCACCCCCACAGGGACACACTTGGTGCAGACCAAGAGATACAAACAAAATTTGAAATTAAACTAAATGTACAAGAAACTGAGCCTGGTTATTGTGGTGCACATCTTTTATTCTATCATCAAAGAGACAGAGGCAGGTGGACCTCTGTGAATTCCCAGGCTTTATAGAGAGGCCCCCAACCCAAATAAAAAAAAAAACATATATAAAAGTTTAACCAAACACCACCCCCCCCCCAAAAAAAAGGAAGGAAGGAAAGAAGAAGGAGACATTATAAACTGTCTCCTTGGTCCTAGAAACTGGATCATGGGAATTTAGGACCTATGAGACAGTGCACGAGTCTTGTGATCTCACTTGGTAGATGAGTCTGGATTTTAACTCACAGATGTCCTTCTGCCTGTGTCTCCCACGTGCTGGGATAAAGGGTTCCCTAATTCTTGAATGGCATATGGAAAGTAGTTATTTCTACTTGGTTTGCGTTTGATTTTTTTTTTTAAAAAAAATCCATGCCTACTTATTTATTTATTTTTGGTTTTTCACGACAGGGTTTCTCTGTAGCTTTGGAACTAACCCTTGTAGACCAGGCTGGCCTCAAATTCACAAAGATCCACCTGCCTTTGCCTCCCAAGTGCTGGGATTAAAGGAATGTGCCACCACTACCCGCCTTTGTTTCTTTTATTTATTTTTGTTAAGCTCTACATTTTTCTTTCCTCTCTTTCCATGCCTCCCCTTCCACCCTCTCCCAAGGTTCCCATGCTCTCAGGAGATCTTGTCTTTTTCTACTACTCATGTATTTTAGATCTATGTATGTCTCTCTTAGGGTCCTCATTGTTGTCTAGGTTCTCTGGGATTGTGATTTGTGAGCTTTATGTTTAAAAATCACTTATGAGTGAGTATATGTGGTAATTGTCTTTTAGGGTCTGGGTTACTTTCCTCAAAATGATGTTTCCTAGCTTCATCCATTTGCCTGCAAAATTCAAGATGTCATTATTCTTTTCTGCTCTGTAGTGTAGTAAGTACTCCATTGTGTAAGTATACCACGTTTTCCTCATCCATTCTTCAGTCAGAGGGCATTTAGGCTGTTTCCAGGTTCTGGCTATGACAAACAATGCTGCTATGAGCATAGTTGAGCCCATGTCCTCGTGGCACAATTGAGCATCCTTTACATATATATACCTAAACGTGGTATTGCTGGGTCTTGAGGAAGGTTGTTTCCTAATTTTCTGAGAAATCGCCACACTGACATCCAAAGGGGGCTGTACCAGCTTGCATTCCCACCAGCGATGCAGGAGAGTTCCCTTTTCCCCACATCCTCTCCAGCATAAGTTGTCATCAGTGTTTTAGATCTTGGCCATTCTTACAGGTATAAAGTGGAATCTCAGAGCTGTTTTGATTTACATATCTCTGATGACTAAGGGTGTTGAACATTTCCTTAAGTGTCTGTCAGCCATTTTAGATTTCTCGGTTGAGAGTTCTCTGTTTAGGTCTGTACCTCCATGTTGTGAACTGGATTATTTGTTCTTGAAATGACCAATGTCTTGAGTTCTTTGTATATTTTGGAGCTCAGACCTCTGTCTGATGTGGGGTTAGTGAAGATCTTTGCCCATTCTGTAAGGCCGTCGTTTTGTCTTGTTGGCCATGTCCTTTGCTTTACAGAAGAAGCTTTTCAGTTTCAGGAGGTCCCATTGATTCATTTTGTTTCTCTCAGAGTCCCTGCTACTGGAGTTAGATTTAGGAAGTGGTCTCCTGTGCCGATGCGTTCAAATGCTTTTTTTAAAAAAATAAATATTTATTTATTATGTATACAATATTCTTTCTGTGTGTATGTCTGAAGGCCAGAAGAGAGCACCAGACCCTATTACAGATGGTTGTGAGCCACCATGTGGTTGCTGGGAATTGAACTCAGGACCTTTGGAAGAGCAGGCAATGCTCTTAACCGCTGAGCCATCTCTCCAGCCCCCGTTCAAATGCTTTTGATATTTTTATTTTTATATTTTTTTTTTATTGTGGATGAGGTCAATTATTTGAACTCTCAAATATTTTTATTGTTATTATCTGTTTGTTTATTTGTGGTTTTGCAACACGGGGTTTCCTTGTGTATCCTTGTATGCCCTGGGACTCACTTTGTAAACAAGACTGGCCTCAGACTCACAGAGATCCGCCTGCCTCTGCCTTCTAGTGATGGCATTAAAGGCGTACACTAAACACATTTTTTTTTGAAAACAGGGTTTTTCTGTGTCACTTTGCCTGTCCTGAATCTCAATCTGCAGAACAAAGTAGCCTTAAACTCACAGTGATCTGCCTGCTTTGGTCTCCCTGATCTTGGAGGTGTTTTATCATCTATCTATCTATCTATCTATCTATCTATCTATCTATCTATCTATCTATCTATCATCTATCCATTCATTTCATTTATTAGTTTATTTATTTATTTATTTTTTTTTTGTTTTCTGAGACAGGGTTTCTCTCTAGCTTTCCTTCTTGCTTGCTTGCTTGATTTTTTTGCTTTCTTGCTCTCTTGCTTTTTTCCCCCTTCTTTTATTAGTTAGTTCTTGAGGCACGGTTTCTCCGTGTAACAGCCCTAGCTGTTCTCTCTCTCTCTCTCTCTCTCTCTCTCTCTCTCTCTCTCTCTCAAATATGTTTGGTTTTGTGTTTTGCTTTATGAGACAGGGTTTCTCTGCTGCTTTGGAGACTGTTGTTAAAACTAGCTCCTTTCTTGTAGACCAGGCTGTCCTAAAACTCCCAATGATCCTGTTTCTGCTAAATATGGAGCCAGTGCTCTTGAATGCCTTTGTCTGGTGAGGTCAAAAGCCACCCCCCCACACACAACCCCCCCCCAACACACACACAAACCAAACACAGGCACAGGCACACCCAGAGACACATAAATAAACTTTTAAATTAAGAAGAGCCTGGAGAGCTAGTTTCGCGGCTCTTCCAGAGAAATTGGGTTCAATTCCCAGCACCTGCATGGCAGCTCATAGTGATTGTAAATTCAGTTTCTGGGTGATCTGACATCTTCAGACCATTGCACATAAAATAAAGTTAAGAAAATCATAAAAAAATTCCTTAAGAAATTGAAATTTAACTAAGTCCCACACAATTGGAAACACTCTCAAATAAAAGTAAAATAAATGGAAAAGAATACAGTGCTAAGTGCAGTTATGAAAATGTTTTGAAATGTGATACCTTCCCTGTCTCCCCCACATACACAAGCCACACTGAGAGATTTAAATAAAATCTGGGTAATCATTTATGTATCTGGCCTATGTCAGAGGGGCAGGGGAAGCTGAAGCCTTGTCCTTTGGGCTCCAGGTTCTCAGTACTGCGTCAAAAACTCAAGTGTATAGTGAGCCCATGTCTGTCCTGCCGGCAGCACTCAGGAACTGGGAATACAAGGATCAGGAGATCATCTTCAACAACCCAGCAAGTGCAAACCATCCTGGTGGGAAAGAGACCCTCTAAAAGAAATCAATAAAATGACATTTTTATTTTTTTCTGTCGGAAGTGAAAATGTTCCAAATAATTCACTGCATCAGTATTCCTGGAAATGATATCAAAGTCAGAATTTTTCTTTTTTTTTTAACATTTTATTTTATTCTTATTATTTTCATTTTTATTTTTTTGGTTTTTCGAGACAGGGTTTCTCTGTGGTTTTGGAGCCTGTCCTGGAACTAGCTCTTGTAGACCAGGCTGGTCTCGAAATCACAGAGATCCGCCTGCCTCTGCCTCCCAAGTGCTGGGATTAAAGGCGTGCGCCACCACTGCCTGGCGTAAATCAGAATTTTTCATATTATTCCATGGCTGTTGTAATTTTCTCTGTGGCAGACAGAGGCAGGCAGATCTCTGTGAGTTTGAGGCCAGCCTGGTCATCTACAGTTCCAGGACAGGTGCCAAAGCTAAGAGAATCCTTGTCTCAGAAAATTTTTTTCTCTGCGTCTCACGTGTCGTGTGTCTTTCTCTAAGCAGGCCCAGGAATCCTAAGCGCCTGTAGGTGATCTAGGAAATCTCCTGTAGCAGGGGCCCTGGCCTCCACTCCTGGCCCCTGAGGGCACCTGGTAAAAGTGAGAAGGCAGATTTCAGAGACTAGTAAAGTTCAAGGTCACCAGCCCTTCCCAACAGCTAGAACCTTTAAAGGGTGAGGCTACAACTTAATTGGCCTGCTTAGATATGGATATTTTTGTTGTGGTTCTTGTTTTACAGGGCAGGAACAGACATCCAAGTGGGAATTTTCCACAGCTGTTTTAATTTTCTCAGACTCGGTATTTAGTATGAGAAGTGGGGTGTGGGGTTGTACAAACACAACTACTGAAAAAGAACCCTAAGAAAGCAGGCCTCCCTCCCTCCCTCCTTCCTTCCCTCCCTCCCTCCCTCCCTCCCTCCCTCCCTCCCTCCCTCCCTCCCTCTCTCCCTCAGTTCCTCCCTCTCACCAAGCCATAATTGTGGCAGCCCCTTGGCCCACATAGTCCTTTCACTGATCAGTCAGACACACTCTTTTTTTATTTTTGAATTTTGGGTGAAGTCAATTAATTGAGCTCTTAGATGATGATGATGATGATTATTATTATTAGTTTATTTGTGTTTTTTTTTACATAGAGGTTCCCTGTGTCCCTGGAACTCACTTTGTAGACAAGGCTGGCCTCAGACTCACAGAGATCTAGCTGCCCCTGCCTCTACCTCTGCTTCCTAGTGCCGGAATTAAAGGCCTGTACTAAACACACTTTCCCCCCCTAAGTCAGGGTTTCTCTGTGTCTGTCGCTTTGCCTGTCCTAAAACTCACACTGCAGAACGAGGTGGCCTCAAACTCACAGCGATTTGCCTGTTTCTGCCTCTCCTGATTTCTGAGGGCTGAGAACTGAGAATAAAGAAATGTGCTGCCCAAAATATACTGCCGCTGCTGCAATTAAAAAAATAAATTAAAATAAAATAACCTGAGATAAACAAAGAAAAAAAGGAAAACACCTGTTTTTTCCTTCCTTCCTTCCTTCCTTCCTTCCTTCCTTCCTTTCTTTTTCCTTACTTGTTTTTTTTCTGTTTTCTTCTTTTATTATTATTATTTTTGGTGCAGGGTTTCTCTGTATAATACCTTTAACTCACTATATAAACCAGGCTGTCATCTTGGTAACATTATGGTTTTGTATTTTCTTATTTCTTGTCTGTAAATCAACAAATCAACATTTCTTCTCTCTCTCTCACACTCATTTAATTTATGTTTTATTTTATTTTTGGTTTGTGTTCTTGTTTTGATTTTCAAGGAAGGGTTTCTCTGTTGCTTTGGAGCCTGTCTTTGGAACTAGCTCTTGTCAACCAGGCTGGCTGGCCTCAAACTCCCAGAGATCCACCTGCCTCTCTGCCAGATATGGAACCAGTCATCTTGGTTAGTTCAAAAGCCACCCCATAAACACACACACACACAACACACACACACACACACACACACACACACACACACACACACACACACACAGAGGCACATCCAGAGAAACATATTTTTTTTTTTTTTTTTTTTTTTTTTTTTTTTTGGTTTTTCGAGACAGGGTTTCTCTGTGGCTTTGGAGCCTGTCCTGGAACTAGCTCTGTAGACCAGGCTGGTCTCGAACTCACAGAGATCCGCCTGCCTCTGCTTCCCGAGTGCTGGGATTAAAGGCTTGCGCCACCACTGCCCTGCGATGCCCCTACTATAAAAATGGGTTTCAGAAACCGGCCTTTTGCCACAGTGTCAGAAGCCCAAACTCTGCCTGTGGTCTCAGCTAGCTGATAAGCTTCTGTGACTCGCGGTGTGTTTGTATTTTTAAGTTTGTTTTTGGTTTATTAGACTTGGTGGTGTTCTCATCTTTGCATGACCCCCCCCCCCCTCGACCCAACATTTAAGTGTCTTTCAACCATTTTAGATCCCTCTGTTGAGAGTTCTCTGTTTAGGTCTGTACTCCATTTTTTAAAATTGGATTATTTGTTCTTTGGATGACCAATTTCTCGACTTCTTTGTGTATTTTGGAGATTAGTGAAGATCTTTTCCCATTCTGTAAGGCCGTCGTTTTGTCTTGTTGGCCATGTTCTTTGCTTTACAGAAGCTTTTCAGTTTCAGGAGGTCTCACTTATTAATTGTTTCTCTCAGTGTCTGTTTTTTTTTCTTTTTTTTCTTTCTTTTTTTTTCTTTTTTTCTTTTTTCTTCTTTTTTTTCTCTCTTTAGTTTTTTTCTTTGTTCTTTTTTTTTGTTGTTTTTTTTTCTTTTTTTTTTCTTTTTTTTCTTTTTCTCTCAGTGTCTGTGCTACTGGGGTTCTATTTAGCAAGCGTTCTCCTGTGCCAATGTGTTCAAGTGCATTTGATATTTTTATTTTTATATTCTTTTATTGTGGATGAAGTCAATTATTTGAACTCTCAAATATTTTTATTGTTATTATCTCTCTATTTGTTTGCTTATTTGTGGTTGTTCAACATAAGGTTTCGTTGTGTACCCTTGTATGCCCTGGGACTCACTTTGTAGACAAGACTGGCCTCAGACTCACGGAGAGTCATCTGCCTCTGCCTCCTAGTGCTGAGATTAAAGGCATGCACTAAACACCTTTTCTATATATTTATTTTCCTAATAATTTATTTATTTTCATTTTATTGGCATTGGTGTTTTGCCTGCATGTATGTCTATCTGAGGGTGTCCGATCTTGGAGTTACCGACAGCTGTTGACTGCCATGTGGGTGGTAAGGAATTGAACCTGGGTCCTCTGGAAGAGCAGTCAGAACTCTTAACCACAGAGCCATCTCTCCAGGCCCCACCTTTTTTTTGAAAACAGGGTTTCTCTGTGTCACTTTGCCTGGCCTTGAATCTCAATCTGCAGAACAAGGGAGCCTTAAACTCACAGTGATCTGCCTGCCTTGGTCTCCCTGATCTTGGAGGTGTTTTTATCATCTCTCTGTCTGGCTATCTAGCTATCTATCCATCTATTTATTTATTTATTTATTTATTTATTTATTTATTTATTTTTTTGTTTGTTTTCTGAGACAGGATTTCTCTCTAGCTTTGGAGTCTGTCCTGGATCCAGACCTGGTCACAGCTGTACCTGGAAACAAACCAAAACAAAAACAAAGCAAAGCAAAGCAAAAGCCAGGCAGGACTGTATGGTTGACCTTCCCTTTTCCCCTCCCCCATGGGCTCCTCAGAGGCGGTGCGGCCTCCTGCAGGGGAATCCACAGAGCCTCTGCCCAAGGCTCTCCAGGGAACCCACTCTCTCCCTTTCCCGCAGCCCCAGGGCTGCCGGCCACATCTATCTCAGGCGTAGGTGGCGGGCACTCTGGCTATCCGGGACGTGACAGACACAGATACATAGAAGCAGGGAGGAACGGTGCCCACTCTCTCACTAGATGCAGGCATGCAGGAGGAACAATGAAAGAATGAGAACTGGAGAGATGGAATTTCTGGAATGTCCAGAAACCACATGGTGGGGATCTAGTGACCTCTTCTGGTGACAGGGAGTACAGCAGAGATTTGGGTTCTTGTGCTCCTGAGACCTACCCCAATTTAATAGTGACATTATCCTATCATACCCTATATATCACGTATAGGCTTGCTTGATATCACACACATACACTGCCTGCATTTCTGCCTGACCCCTGTGAGAGAGCCTGGTACCTTCAGAAGACAGAAGATGGGGTGTGGGTCTGTCTGTCTGTCTATCTGTCCATCTATTCTTCCATAAAGTATTTATTCCTTTTTTGTTTGTTTTGTGACAGGGTTTCTCTCTAGTTCTCTCTAATTGAGTCAGTCCTGGAACTAGCTCTTGGAGACCAGAACGAGTGCTGGAATTAAAGGCGTGTCCCACCATTACCTGGTTAGAAGTCTTTTTAAAAAGTAGGCAATCAGAGCTACAAATTTCCTCATAGGACTGATTTTACTGTGTGCCAGGGTTTGTGTAGGGTTTTGCTTTCATTTTCTTGAGTGAATCTCCCCCCCCCCCCCCCCGTCTCTCTTATTCTAGAGCTCTGTTTTGTCTTCCATGAGCTCTGAGGGGCACTTGGCTTGAGTGTGATACACACACAGACTTACTATTAAGGAAAGTTCAAGATCAAGATCCTTTCCTAACTCTGTGACCTTGCAACAGAGAAGTTTCAAGGGGTGTGAAGGGTGTGCCTACTGACACTGGAATTCATTTGATCTGCTAGGCAGCAAATGCTATGGATTGTGTATGTGTGTGTCTCTGTTAGTTTAGGTGTCTTTCCAGTCAACGTTGGTGTAATTACCGTGCGTCTGTATATTCAGTGCTGTGATCCTTTCAAATGGTTGTGAAGGGAGCCCTAGCCTAGGAATGACTTCAGTGACGCGTTATTTTCCTTTCCTAACTCTGTGACTTTGCAACAGAGAAGTTTCAAAGGGTGTGAAGGGTGTGCCTACAGCTCCACTGGCCTTCCTTGACGTGTACAGCTGTTGCCTTTCCTGTCAACATTCTTGTTGGAGTTGGGAAATTGCTGATTTGAACTCAGCTAATTTCATGGAATAGCCAGCCCTGGCTGTCCCTGAACTCATTTTTATAGACCAGGCTGTCCTTTTGGTGACTTTCTATTTTTTTTTTTCTTCCTCTTATTTTTCTATCTGCAGTCAACAGGACTGTGCACCTGTATATTCACTGCTCTGATCCTTCTCTCCCTTCCTTCCTTCCTTCCTTCCTTCCTTCCTTCCTTCCTTCCTTTCTTCCTTTCTTTCATATGTCTGCCCACTCACGAAAACCCAAAAATTTCTAGCCTCCCAACGCAATTAACAATAACTAAAATTTTAGTAAACTGGCATTTCAAAAAGGCAGGCAGGCAGGCAGGCAGGCCTGGATGGTGGTTGTGAAGGGAGCCCTGGCCTAGTCATATCCTCTGCCATGACTGTAACTCAGGAGCTCTAAAGGGTCTGGGAAGCTGCTTTCATGCTTCTGCTGCTGGGCATTTATTTATTTATTTATTTATTTATTTATTTATTTATTTATTTATTTATCTGGCTTATGTGGGAGGGGAAGGGAAAGCCAAAGCCTTGTCCTATGGGCTCCACGCTCTCAGTAGTGTCTCATAAACTCGAGTGTGAGGGCCCATGTCTGTCATGTCAGCAGCACTCAGAAACTGAAAACACGAGGATCGGGAGATCATCTTCAGCAACTCAGCAAGTGCGAACCATCGTGGTGGGGAAACAGACCCTCTCCAAGAAATGACTAAAGTGACCTGTTTATTTTTTCTGTTCTAAGTGAAAATGTTCACAACACATCACTATGACGATATTATTCCCGGAAATGAAATCCGAGTGGGATTTTTGAAACACTATTTTTATTTCATTATTATTATTGTTTTTTTTTTGTTTTGTTTTAAAAAAAACTATTCCACGTCTGTTTTAATTTTCTCTGACTCGGTATTTAGTCTGAGAAGTGTGGGCTGAGGGCGTGGGGAGTGGGGTGAAGAAAAAGAACCGCAAGCAAGCAAGCAAGCAAGCAAGCAAGCAAGCAAGCAAGCAAGCAAGCAAGCAGTGGCCATGGTGAAAGGAGACCTTAGATGGCAGGGAACTGCCGTTGCCGCCTCCTTCCCTCCCTTCCTCCCTCGGTCCCTCGGTCCCCCTCGGTCCCCCTCGGTCCCCCTCGGTCCCTCCCTCTCACCATGCCCTAATGGTTGCAGAAGCCCCTGGCCCATCTAGTCCTGTCACCGATCTGTCAGACACGCTCTTTGTTTCCCCGTGAGCGAGCGATCGATTCGCCTGCTTTCCTAGCTGCCTGTGGTCTCGGTCGTACTTTCGTTTTCGTAGCCCCGAATGTCCAGCCCGGCCCGCCGTTCACCGTGTTCGGGGGTGGGATGGGGAGGGGTGGGGGAACCGACAGGGGAGTTCCCTGTCCTGTTGTGGGCCCGTGCCACCTCCGGGCGTGAGCGTGGAAGGACGCTGTCACGCCAGAGAAGGTGAAGACGCCGCCGCCGCGGTCGCGGCCGAACGAGCGAGCGAGCGAGCGATCTATGGCGGTCGGTTGTCGGGCGCCCCCTAGCGGTGGCCTTTTTCTGCAACGCTCCTGGTCCTCGGTCGTTGACGAGGACGGGGCGAAATGGCTTTTGTGAGGCGGAAAGAATGACGAGAGTCCCGGCCCGGCAGGCGGGTGTGTCCCGGAGTCGGTGTCGTGCTTGGGGACGGTCTCTGTGTAGGAGGTTGTGCCGGAAGAGTCACCCATGGGTGTGTGCGTTGGGGATGGAACCCAGTGACGGGACCAGCTGGAGAGGGTGCTGGGAGACTTGAGCGGGTCGACCAGAAGGCTTCAGTCGTTCGCGTACTCCCGCTAGGTGTCGGGTCCACCCGGGCACAGGATCGGTGAAATACCTCGGCTTTAAAAGTTGCTTTTCCCTTTCTTTTTCTCTCTTCTAAAGAGCCCTGGGACCCGGCGACCCGAGGCCGAGAGGAGGCGATGGTTGATCCCGGCTTCCCCGCTGCCCCGTCACGGACTCGTTGGGGTCTCGGACCTTTTTTTTTTTTTTTTTTTTTTTCCTTCCTCTTGCCAGGAACCCTCGGTCCTCAGCAGCGGCGGGCCTTGCCATCCTGAGGCCGAGAGGAGGCCGTGGTCCCGGCTTTCTCGCCTCCCTGTTCCGGACTCTCGGAGCTTTTTTATTTTCTTCCTCTTGCCAGGAACCCTCGGTCCTCAGCGGCGGGCCTTGCCATGCTGAGGCCGAGAGGAGGCCGTGGTCCCGGCTTCCTCGCCTCCCTGGTCCGGACTCTCGGAGCTTTTTTATTAATATTCTTCCTCTTGCCAGGAACCCTCGGTCCTCAGCGGCGGGCCTTGCCATGCTGAGGCCGAGAGGAGGCCGTGGTCCCATCTTTCTCGCCTCCCTGGTCCGGACTCGTTGGTGTCTCGGAGCTCTCCCCCGCCCCTTTCTCCTGCCCTCGGTCTTGCGAGAGCCCAGCGGCGGGCCTCGTGTTCTCGAGGCCGAGAGGAGGTGGTGGTCCCGGCTCCCCTGTTCACTGGTCCCCGGTTTCTTGGACTCGAGATCCCCCCCCCCAAGTTTTTCTTCTTGCCCTTCTCCATCCCTAGCGGCTGGTCGCAGGGTCCTCGGCCGGGAGGAGGCTGGGCGCCCGGCTTTCTGGCATGTCCACCTCGCTCTCTCGGTCCTTTCATGGTTATGAGGTCGACCAGTTGTTCCTTTGAGGGTCGGTTCTCTTGTTTATGGGGACATTTTTGGGACATTTCACCCAGCCTCACTTTCAGGAGTTCTGTGTGGTCTGTGAATGACTCCCCGTACCTGTTGCCATTCTTCTAATAATTGCTATCTGTCCTTATTGTACCTGCAGATAGGTGCTGACACGCTGTCCTTTAATTGGGTGACATTAAAGGACGCTAGGTGGCGGTCTCTCTTCCGAGCCTCACTGGGTGTTATTTTCCCCCGTCTAGCCCAGCCCGCGTCTCGCTGCTGTGCTTTCCCGTGAGGCTTTTTGAGATGACCGGCTTCCTTGCAAAAGCCCGTGGTGAAGCGTGTCAGGCGTCCCCGCTTCGTGGTTTGTCACCCGTTCTGTTTGGATGGTGGGACCCGTCTCTCGATGCTGCTCCCTTACCGTCCCGGTGCTTTTTTTTTTTTTTTCTTTTTTTTTTGCGGGCGGGGACCAGGTTGTGGAGCTCCCGAGTCTCCTCCATGGTCCTCTGCTCCCGTGTGCCTCCCGAGCGCACCGGTTTTTTTTTTTTATCCCCCCTCCCAGCTTGTGGAGCTCCCGAGTCTCCATGAGTCCTTTTTGGGTTGAGGGTGGCCCGGCCCTTCTGCTGCCTCATGTTATGTGCCTCCCGAGTGCACTCCTCTTTAATTGGATTCCCTGTTGACCCCCCACCGCTCTTTTTTGGTGTGGAGGTGTGAAGGGTTTTCTTTTTTTTTTTTTTTTTTTTTTCTGTGGCATGTGTTGGGTCTGTGGTTGATCTCTCGCTCGATTCTTCCCGGTTCTGCTTTGTTGATCGATGTGGTGCGCTTGCCCTGTGTTCATTCGGGCCGGAGGCCTAAGCCGCGCCAGGCGAGGGACGGACATTCATGGCGAATGGCGGCCGCTCTTCTCGTTCTGCCAGCGGGCCCCTCGTCTCTCCTCCCCACCTTTACCGGTGGTGTGTGGAAGGCAGGGGTGCGGTTATCCGACCCGAGCCCTGTGAAAGCCCCCCCGCACTCCTCGCTGTGGTTCGTGGGGGTTCCTGTGAGGCGCGCCGGGTGCTTTGTTCCCCGTCGCGCGTTTCGCTATGCCCACCGCGTGTGGGTCTGTTTGGCCCTCCTCCCTCCGAGCCGGGGGAGGGTCGGCTGATTGCCGCGTTACGTGCCCCTCCCGACCGGGCTCGTGTGCACGCGCCTTGCTTGTGATCCTCGTGGTGCTCCTGGAGCGTTCCAGGCCGAT
>NW_027460951.1:0-30550 GCF_037038515.1 Microtus pennsylvanicus
TAGGCTGGCCCAGTACGCTGGCCAGACCGCCTCCTAGCACTGTGAAGTTCCATCGCCACCTGGTGGTTGGACTGAGAGCCAATGCTGGGATTGAGTCCGTGATGCTGGCACTTAAAGTCTCAACCACCAGTAGATAGATATCTTTGAGGAGAAGCTTGAAATCCCTCAATACTTCCTGAGGACAAAGAGACCAAAGGGTGATCTCCCTTGTGTTGGAGAATAAACTGTGGGCTTGGGTCACACTTTCTTTCGAGGATTCAAGCCCTAAGCTGGGATGGCAAAGGGATTCGTCTCCCTCCCCATTTCTCATCTCTCATTCCCTACCTGTCTCCTCTCTGTCTAGTTCTGGTTCTGTGCCATCTTGCACCTTCTCCGGGACTGTTCTGAGTTATCTGAATTCCTCCTGCACCTCCTTGAGTAACACAATGGTGGGAGGCCCGTGGCTTTACTGTCCGTCCCACCACCCCAGGCTGCAGGGGTCTGTGGAGAGTGATTGACCAGGCCTGCTCTGATGTTTTTTCCGTATCTCTGGAAGATTCCCGGAACTAGCTCATCAGCACCACCACCTCCCCTGCATGTCCCACCTCCTGGTCCCGGCTAGGACCTCCTCTTGCTGGACTTCACCTATAGCCTTTTCTCTCTTGCTTGGATTTTTCTAGATTTTGCGTGGGAGACAAATTCTTTCTGAAGAACAACATGATCTTGTGTCAGATGGACTATGAGGAGGGGCAGCTCAATGGCACCTTTGAATCCCAGGTTCAGTAACGCCCTGCATCTGGCCTCCAGGTCCACCTGTCCGTCCGCCCGCCTGACCACCTGCTTGGCAGGCTGGCCAGCCACTCTGCCTGCGTGGGCTGGCCAGCCGCTGTCCTACAAGTTAGAACGTCATCGTCAATGGGAAGGTGGCTTTTCTCCATCACCACCGCCCATCTCTGTGGGCCCTCCTGGGGCCAGGCTTGGCCTGTACAGTCTGTCTTATGTATATAAATGGGAACATTTATTTTATGAGAAATGTAATGCGATTTTATTACTGGCGTGGATTAAACTTATGAATGTTTCCGGGGACATGACTCTGCATTGTTCACGTGACTGACACAGCTGTACCTCCCCACCTTCTGCCTCTGGTGGATAGGGTGTGGGGAAGCAGACTCCAGCATGTGCTGGAGGAAAACAAGCTTAGCTTTGGGGATCAGAAGGAAGGGAATAACTTAGAGTGTCCTAGGCACAGGTGAGAACTGGGGTATTCCTTCTCCTCCTACATGCATCCTGGTGCTATGCAGAGCCCTAAGAAGGGGGCCAGCATGATGCTTGGTGTTTTTTTAGACTATCCCTCCCTCACTGGAATTGCTAGCAAAGTGACCAGATGGGGACCCAGTTCTGCCATGCTCCACAGTAGAGCCCCAAATCCCAAGCTTCCATAGTGTGGCAGTACCCTCCTAATCCCCCTTCTCTTTCACGGTGACTGACTTGGAACCTAGAATCTTATTCATCAATTAAGAACAATTCTATTTCCCTTCAGCTTATCTATGCAGGCTGGAGACGGTCAGGGAGCCACTCAGCAACCCTCATTCTACTCCAGGTCTTAGTCATTGGAGTTAACCGCAAGGGAATCAGGCATGAGGTTCAATCATTGATGAGACACAGTTCCTGCTCTTGAAGAGTCTGCCAGGGACTTAGAAAGCTGAAGCCTCAGTAAAGGGGGGAGGATCCAGGAAAACTGACAGCGCACATCAGGGGAGACATAATGCTGCTGGGGAGACCTGAAATGGGCCTGTTCCCTGCAGCAGACAAAGGCCATGATGATTCTTGAGAGTCAGGGACAGAGGGCATACTGTCAGACAGACACATGTGCCGACAGGCCAAAGAGACAGGCAGGCGAGCCAGCAGGCAGATAGCCCAGGCCAGAAGACAGCAGGACCTGCAGACAGGCAGACAGTGTGGCGTTTCTATCTGCCTGGCTGAGCTGGGCTCACCGAGAGTAGCAGGGATAATGCCACAGTGCTGGGCACAGGGCCTGGAAGGGAGCAGAGCAGACGATGGATAGCAGTAAGAAGTCTGGCCAGGGCAGGCTGTATGGAGAGGCTCTCCACCCAGTCCTTTGCTTCTCTTCCTCGGGGCCTGTTTTCTACCTGGCCATAGCCTAGAAACCAGGATTGGAGGAGCCTGGCTGTGGCCTTCGGCTCTGGCTGCCCCTTCCATAGCTCTGCATCAGCCCCACTCCTCTGGTCTGAAGTGTGGAGATAAGGCTGTCCGCTGCTTCTCTGAGGCCTGGTTTTGTGGCCAAAGGAAGGAATGGTTAGAACCAGAGATCACAGGGTAGGAATTCTCTGTGAAGGAGCTATGCCCATGCATGTGTGAGGAGAGAGAAAGGGAGCACGCGCCAGGGGGTGTTGGTGTATGTGACGTGTGTTAGGTGTGGCTGGGTTGGATGCTGACTGCGCCATCGATAGTGGGCCGGGAAGGAGGTTGAGTAAGTGCAGAGATGGGGGAATTAGAGTCTACGGTGAGCAGTTTTCTCCCTCAACTTGAAAAAAAGCAGATCACTTCCCTGAACTGTAGCACACTTCTCTACACCAGGCCCTCTGTGGACCCTTAAGGTCCAGGGTGCCTGCCCCAAAGGCCTGACTCCTAACTTCAGAGTTTGCTGTAGATAAAGTTGTAACACAAGTTAATTACATGGTTCTGGAGAGATAACGGAGCCACTCGAATGCCGTTTCTGGGCAATTACAATTGTTTCCAACAGAGTTACCATATTGCAGCCATGAAATAACATGTCATTCTGCGGTAATTATGTAATTAACTTGTCTCACCACTCGAGGTTGCACAACAATTAATTCACTCACAATAAGATAGACTCCAAATCAGACAGGCGGCGTTTGAAAGCCCCCAGTAGAGGAGTTGGCCTTCTCAGAAGCCCCAGACCTGTTCTGTCCACCCTCAGAGCTTATGGGGTGGGGCTCTCCCAGCTCTGTGTGTTCCAAGCTCACTGTCACGGACCCAATGTATTGCTTTCTTACCACCTTGCCCAGGAAGGAAGAATGATCTGGTTCCTAGGTGAGTCAGGAGACTCAGATCTACACTGTGAAGGCTGTGCTGCCTGGCATGAGCTGGCCTCACCATGCTGGGCACTGCGAGGGCCTGAGTTGGATGCATCTCACCAGGAAGCCCCCACCAGCCCACGGATGCTCTGAAAGCAAACTCTGCAGGCCTGGCCTTAGCCATGGGAAGCCACTAGGAGAGAGGAGGTAACCAAGACCAAGCACTCTTTCACGGGGCAACTGAGACAGGGCAGCACTAGGGGTTATGTATCTGGAGGGGATTTGTGCTCTCTGGGTGACTTAGGAAAAGCCTTGCCTCCCTCACCCCAGCCACTGCTAGGGGAGTTAGTTAAGTGCAGGGTATGAGTTGTCCTACTTTGGTTCCCTTGGGACTGCAACCCACAGATGATTGAGGTTCAGGGACAGAGAGCGCTGAGAATAGCCATTGGGGGCTGCATCAGGTCTCGCCTAGGACAGGTGGCACTTGAACTATGCACTACATTTAAAACCTTTCCTTAGCCAGCCCCAGGTGTGGGGGCGGGCCTCCATCTCCCCTCCCTGTCTTCCTTGGTGGTCTAGTATCGGAAATAATACCACAGGGCTCCTGGGCCTCATGCATGATGGAGACTGTTCTTGTCCCCAGTCCTTCACCTGCAGATCAACCCCAGGGAAGGGCTCAGGAAGGACCGTGACTCCAATCTTGATGCTGCCTGGCATGGAATCTCACATGAGTCTCTCTCCTGACCATGGTAACCTTTCACACATGACATTCCTGTCTGGAGGAGCTCATCTCTATGAAGAGATGATTGCTTTTCTTGACTTCTGCCACCAGAGACCATTCATGGCCAGGCTAACTAAATCAGACACCGAATGATCCCCAGAACTACCAAGTGAGGGCAGGCCCAGGAAAGATGCTTCCTGGCTGCAACTGTTGATCACCCTCAGAGAAAATGCCACAGAGAAAATGGTGCTGGTGAGTCAATATTTAGCTATCTTTTACCTTTAAAACTTGAATTTCCTGAAAATGAATGAATACAGATGAGCTGATATGAAGATAGGTGGGTTCAGAAAAATTATTTGGTCAATCTTGGTTTATCATGAGAGAATAATCATATGAAACACACACACAGAGACACACAGACACAGACACACACAGACACACACACACAGACACAGACACACACACACACAGACACAGACACACACACACACACACACACACACACTCATAAAACCAGAAAAGAATCACCTTACTCAGAAAGCACAGTCAGTCTTTATCTTTGCATGAGATCGGGGGCGGGTATTCATGTTTTAGCCCATCTAGGGTCTTAGTTTCTTGTCCCTGGGGCAGGAAGACAGAGGATTGTCCCACTTTTCAGACTGTTGGTAGCACTAAAGTAGATTATTTTTTGAGCTCTTTACATGATTTTTGTCACCCACCAGAAGCCAGCCCATTCCTCCCATGGATTTGTCTTCAGCTTTGTAGCACTCTTGGCCTCTGCTATCACAGATTCTCTTGGACTCCTAGCTGAGTACAGTGTTAAAATAGTAGGCTTCATGTCAGGCTATTTCTGCCCCTTCGGCAGCCTGTATCCCCTTCTTGGAGCTTGGGATGACCCTTGATGAAGCTCTTTGTACCTGGGTTCCACCTTCTTGACACTCCAGGGTTTGAGTCAGACCCAGCAAGAAGGCAGTTGCTGACCACAGCTATAGAGGAAGGTCTGGTCCCTACTCTCTGCAAGCTCAGGGAGAAGGGAGACAGGCACTCAGAAAAGAAATCAGTCTTTAAACTCTTTTTTTCTGATCAAACCATGCTTTATTATTTTTCAGAAGCTGTTATATAGCAAATGGGCAAGGCTGAGGGGAGATGTGTCAGGTCTGCTGGAATTCAGGCCTGGACACATCCCTAGCTTATAAGTAAATACTGAGGGTCTGTGATTGTTGACTAACAAAGGAAATACTAATTGTCTCTAAAAGCCTGGTGCCTACAGGTCTCACTAGGCTAATGTCCTAGGTCTGGAACTTGCCCTGCAAAGGTGAATGTCTTATTTGTGAACTTAAGATGGCTGTGACTCTTATTCCCGGCGGGGGTGAGGAGGCTGTGTCAAACAGGCTTGCATTCAGTTTGTCTCCCCCAGGTGGCCTTTGTTCTGGGCACCACTCCTCCTTGAGAGCTGGTGGAAGCCCTGGGTGAGCTGAGCTTCCTCAGAACACCCACCTCCCTTCTTTTCAGACCACCCACTCCCCTAGGCTGTGTACCTACCCACTGCTTCCAATGGATGCTATCCAGAGTCTGCTTCTTTGAGATCATGGGTTCTGAGTCCAGCAAAAGCAACTACCCAATTATCCCCCCCTGAGCCTGGGCTTGGCAGAGAATTCAAGACCCCTTGAGAGTCTGGGTCCCTTTGGCTGGCTGTGGTCATTTGTGATGGGGATAGTCCTTTCCTTGTCCCTTCCATCTTTGGCACACAGACTGATTCCAGAAAGGATGTGATCCAGATGGTCTTGCCTGAATGTTAGTGACAGGTTCTGGCCTAAATCTGCTCTGTAATGGGTCTCTGGTGAGGGACTGGAATTTCCAGGTTTTGTTATATTTTGTCTCCCAGAGGCAGAAGATGCTTGTTAGGGACTAAGGCAGGCTGTGGGTCATACCTCCTGATGTAGTGGGTCTCCCCACTGTATTTTGGTGAGCATAAAAATTCCTATGGAAGATTCAGAATCTCAAGGCTCCTCTCCTTCTCCTGTCTCAACTTCTGTGCTCATCTGCCAGCCCATGGCATAGGTGAGATCTGAGGCCAGACACAAACAGGACACAGGGATCAGAACAAAGATGGTGCTTAGCGTGGTGGCGCACACCTGATATCCCAGCACTTAGGGAATAGAGGCAGAAGGGTCCAAAGTTCATTGTCATTCTCAGCTACATAGTGAGGTCAGGCTAGCCTGGGATGCACGAGACTATGCCTCATAAACACAAAAGAGGGGCTGGGGAAGGAGAAGACTGTGAGGTGGGGAAGAAAGAAGTAAGAAGATGGATAGAGCAGGGATGGGGGAGGGTCCAGAAGGAAGTTTTCTGATTTCTGGGACGAGCCTGATAGAAGGGCAGTGTGACAGGACTGAAATGCTGACTCAGAAGCCAGGCTGGTGGCACGGTTAGAACCGGAACTTCCCCACCTGGCTGCTGCGCGGTCTGGGGTGGCTACCTGAGTCTCAGCTTATAGTCTTTTCTTGAAAGAAGAATATTGACAATACCTATTTTTCAAAGTTCTCCTAAGATTTAGACAACACTCCGGCTTCAGACATGATGGTCAGCCCAGACAAGCGCTTGGTGTAGGACCTTTTATGTTCTGTAACTGTACCATGTCCTCTGGTCTGGCCTGGGTCTACCTCCAGGACAGTTTCTGGGCCCCTCCTGTGCAAAGGCCTGGCTCACTTCCACAATCTTGGCCTCATCATCGCAGGCTGTCCCTGGTACCTTCCTGCTCTCTGGAGGGAACGCTGTACTAGGGAGCAGTGGGGACCAGAGGAAGTTCATCCCACACTAGCAAGCAGGCTTTCACAGATAAGATTAAACCCGACCCATTTCAGCCTTTTTGCAGTTTGGAAGTTAAAAAACAAAAACAAACAAAAACCCAACAATGAGCCCCTAGGAACTTTGTGGGTTATGCAATCTGGATTTGAACTCAGGCCTCATCAGACTCTCTATTCCATGCAAGTTTTTCAGAGATTAAAATCTCAGAGGCAAAGATCTGGCCAGTAGGAGTATCTGGGAATCCAGAAGTAAGTTTTACTTCAGTTAGAAGCATAGCCCTGGCTGCCATGGGGAGGTGCTCAGTTGGTTAAATGCTTACCTTGCAAGAAGAGGATCTGTATATGATTCTCAGAAGCATATTAAAAAGTGAGCCTGCACTATATCTTGTAATCCCAACACTGGGGCAACAGAGGCAAGTGGATCCCTGAGGCCGTCTAGCCAGCCAGTCTAGCCTACTTGACAAGTTCCAGGCCAATGAGAGACCATGTCTCAAAATGTAGAGTGGATGACTCCTAAGGAATGATGCCGAATGTTGTCCTCTGGCCTTCATACCCATGGGGATGCACACAGAATGGTTCTTGGCTGAAGACAGGGCCTGACATATTTGTCTTTCAGTGCATGTCTTAGCTAAGCAAGTCAGCTCTGCCTGACCTGCATTGGATGCAAGATAGGATAACCAGGGCAGGCTCCTCATCTAGTCCCCGGCTTGGAGCCTATCAGGGAGGCGGGCCCCAATGCAACGTTCTTCAGTCATTAGTCAATCAACTGACAAGAATCTAGTGCCTGCTACACACCAGGTTTGGTGCTAAGAGCTGAGAAGTAGAAGTACTAAGTGCAAAGCAATAGTGTAGAGGTTGGGGGAGGGACAGGAAATAGTCCAAGTCATAGAGCAGCAGAGAGAAGCTTATTTAGGCCTTAGGATGGGCAATATAGCTCAGTGAGTAAAGGTATCTGGCATTAAGCCAGATGACCTCAGTTCTATCCCTGACACCCAGATGGAGAGGACCAGCTCCCAAATGTTGTCATCTTACCTCCACAAGCACACTGTAGCATGCACACACACAGAGATGGATGGATGGGTGGATAGATGATAGATAGATAGATAGATAGATAGATAGATAGATAGATAGATGATAGATAGATAGATAGATAGAGGATAGATAGATAGATAGATAGATAGATAGATAGATAGATAGATAGATAGACAGACAAATGGAAAGATGGATATTTAGATAAGATAGGTAGGTAAGATAGATAGATGATAGATAGATAGATAGATAGATAGATAGGTAGATAGGTAGATAGGTAGATAGATAGACAGACAAATGGAAAGATGGATATTTAGATAAGATAGGTAAGATAGATAGATGATAGATAGATAGATAGATAGATAGATAGATAGATAGATAGATAGATAGATAGACAGACAAATGGAAAGATGGATATTTAGATAAGATAGGTAGGTAAGATAGAAAGATGGATAGACATATAGATGGAGGATGAATAGATGGATAGAAAAGATAGATAGATAGATAGATAGATAGATAGATAGATAGATAGATAGATAGATAGGCAGACAGACAGATAGATAGACTAGAGTGGCCTCTGCTCACTCACCCATAGAGACATCCTTACCCAAAGGGCTCACTCTGGGGACACTGAGGTCCAAAGAAATGATTGGCAAGTACACACTGGATCCTTCTAGCTTGAGAACTTGGTGCCCTTATCCTGCTGCCCTGGGCCTCTGCCTCCTGCCTGCCATGCCTTGTGTTCCAGTCTAAGACTCTGCCTGGACACAGAGGAAGGAGGACAGGCTACTCCATGTAGCCCTGACACCTCCTCAGTGCACCCTTCCCTCTGCTTTCCAGATTAGTAAAACACAAATAAATAACTGGGTTTGGGTTCTTGGCTGCCATCCCCCATCCCCCAGTTCCAGCTAGGGACACATTGGCTGGATCTATGGTTTCTGGAGATTCTCTTGGGTTCCTGGTGAGATTGTTCTGAACACTTAAAATTACTACCCTGAGCAGAAGATGCATCCAGAAAGTGGATTTCTCTATATTCTGCATGACTAGTTTTCTAGGGAAAAAGACAGTTTGCTATAAAAGCAGGAATTAGCAATGCCCAAAGGACCACAGGACATGGGGAGCTGGCAGGATGAGTCCTGCGTTCTTTCCCTCTGGCCCTTCTTAACCTGCCCAGTTTGCTGTGATGGGGAGGGGCTGTGAGCCAAGGCTAAGCCTTGGCACTCATTCTGTACCTCCCGGAACAAAACTAGCTTGGGGCTGCTGAGCTCCCCTTAGCTGTGACTCACAGGTGGGGCTGAGGAGGAGGGGTGTCCACAGGGTTCTGCCTGTTGCTACTGACAGCGCCCCTTAGAGGAGGGGTCTGCTGGCTGGCTCCTATGGACCTCCCATCTTGCTTCAGCTTGGGTTTCACCCAGGGCTGCGGGTTTCCAAATCCCTGTTAAGGTGACAGTAGATCGTTCACTTCTTGTTTGGGGACTTCAGACCGTCTTCTACACATAGCTGCTCAGAGTGAAGGAGTGAGGCTGTCTTTGTATAAAGGATAGTAGGGGTGAGTACCCTGAAACCCCTGTTCCCAGTCCTCAAAGGCTGGCTGTCTAGGGCTCCTACAGCCCCAGCCTTCCCTGCACCTGTCTTCTTACTTAGGGCCTATGTGGGAAATAATCCTTGTGTTCATTATGTGACCCCCCCCTCCTCTGCCCCTCTGCTTTCATTAGAGACAAGAGAGCTAATTACCACCCCTCAGAGGCCCAGCTACAGGCCATTTAGAACTGACACAGCCCTTGAAATGATTTAAAAATCCCATTTTCCTGCAATGAAATGGGCCACCCTTTCCTCCTCATTAAGGCTAATTACTAAACGTTTCCCATTCGAGGAGGAGCCTTGCTCTCACCCTCTGCCCAACCCCACCTCAGGAACTGGTTCCCCATAGATTCTTCCTGGGCAATAGCAGAGGCTCTCCCCTGTCTTGGCTGGATTTTGAAGACCCACTACACCACAGCATCCTATTGATTCCCCAAAAGCAAAGGCTAGATAGAACAGACAAGATGGGATCAAGCTGGATGGAGTGGTGTCAAGGAGGGGGAACATCTGCGTGGTGAGGGGACACCAGCACCTCTGCAACTTGCAGTAAAAGCTCCTGAGCCCAGACCAGAACTTAAAACTTTGTTGCAGCCCAGGGGAAGTCAGTCAAGGCTGGGGCTGGGGTGGCTAGTCTCTATGGAACTCTCCAGGGTGCTGGATTTTCCTAGACAAGTCTTTAGGCTCAAGAGCAGATGGTTCCCTATTTAGAACCAGAAAGGTACAAACAAACAAACAAACAATACATTATAAAATGAATAGAGTTATTATCTTTTTACAGAGAGTGCCCTAGATGGGACACTGATGACAGACCAAAGAAATTATTCCACAGGAGTCTAGCTTGGAAAACTAATGATTTATTGGGGTTCTTTACAGGAACAGAAGTAACTTAAACGGAGCTGCATCATTGAAAAGCAAACCCCATCATGAATGATGTCTGATAAAAGTTGCATTCCTGCAGCTCCTTATGCAGCTGAGGGGCAGCTGTACCAGTTTCCTCTTTCCAGAAATTGTCTACCATTTTTATAACCTTGGGAAGCGTTTGGCTTTCTCAGCTTCCTGGGTCTTGTAATCTTGGTTAGGTTCCTCAGTATTAATGAGGCTCCCTCCTGAACCCAGGAGGGAATGTTTCAATTCAGAGGAAGTAGTTTCAAAACACCAAATTAATAAATAAGACTGATCTCAAACTCACTATGTAGCCGAGGATGACCTTGAGTTTCTGGTCCTCTTGCCTCTACCTCCAAAGTACTGGGACTAGAACTGTGTGATGACCAGATGGTGGTGGTGCACACCTTTAAGCTCAGTATTCGGGAGGCAGAGGTGGCCACATCCCGCCGCCCGGCTAGTATTAGCGGGGGGGGAACCTCTTAGGAAGTGTACCCAGGGGGGGAGGGGGGGGGGGGTTTTATTAATTAAACTACTGCTTGGCCCATGTGGCTAACTCTCTAACATCTTATTTAACCCATTTTTATATCTGTGTATTGCCACATAACTGTGGCTTAATGGCATGAGTTTAACCAGCATCTGTCTCAGGCAGACCATGGCTTCCAACACACTGCCCTTCTTCCCAGAATTCTGTTCGGTCTACTCCACCTATCTAAATTCTTCCCTATCAAAAGGCCAATGCAGTTTCTTTATTCAACCAATGAAAGCAATACAAATACAGAAGGACCTCCTATACCACAGAGGTAGTTCTGTGAGTTTGAGGCCAACCTGGTCTACAGAGTGAATTCCAGGACAGGTCCCAGAGCAACAGAGACACCCTATCTCGAAAACAAAACAAACCAAAAAGGTATGTGCCGCCACAAGGTTTGTGCAGCAGTGGGATTGAGACCCAGGACTTTATGCACGATTCACAAACACTCTATCAACTCAGCAGCATACCCAGTCCTCTCTCTTAATTTCAGTCTAAATGTGTTTATTTCCTAACATTTGTTCTTTGAATTAGGGTTTATAACTTAGGCTTAAAACTCCATCTGGCTCTGCTTTCCTGTATTTATTGAGGCCTGGGAGATGCAGTCCCTAAGGTTCTTCTCCTGGCATCTGTCAGAAGCCTTTCCTTTGCCGTCACATGTGGTATGAACTGTCCCTCCATGCTTTCCTCCCAGCCTCACGGTGTAATATACACATTAGTTTAGCTCCTCAGTGAGCTCTGTATGGAGGGCAGTGGTATTATATGGGAAAGTGGTGTTACCTGCTCTGTTGGAGATGCCAAAGCCTTCCCAGTGTGCCAAGTAGGAACCAGACTCTATATTCCACAGCTGGTTTTGTCCCCACTGACCCCCAGCTGCAGAGACATTTCAAAGAGTGAGGCGCTATAATCTAAGTCCCCTTCTGGACTTTCAGTTTTGCCTACATTCAAGCTTTGCCTTTTGATGTCTGCAAGCCAGAAAAGCTCGATGTAGAGGAAGAAGTACCCATTTCAGAGTATCCCAATAGATGTATATTACAGGCTCCTGACCCCATCTGGGTGACGTCTAGAACTCCACAACTCCTGCCCCTTGTTTGGTCTAAGCACACCCCACTTCTCAGTGACCTACCTTCTATTTTATCCAGTCAAGACTGCAGATTCCCTCGTGTCTCCAGCTGCTGTGTCTGCAAGGAGCAGCTTAGTATTTACATCCTTAGGTATTTTCTGTCACAAGCGCTAGCCCTTCCTCAGAATTTTCATGACCCACTCTCCATTCCCCACTCTCACTGTGCTAATGGTCCACACCTGGGTTGGTCACTTCTGTGTCACCATAATCACCATGTCTGTTGGGACAAAGCTGGAAGGAGGAAGTATTTATTTCAGTTCATGGTTTCAGTCCATCCTGGCAGCAAATGCGTAGAACTAAGAACTCGTGGCTGTTCACACAGTCAGGAACTAGAGGCGAGACATCGATGGCCTTCAAATGTCCACCCCTAATAATCTACTTCCACCACATGGGTCCCACAGTCTAAAGGCTTCACAGCCTCCTCAGACAGTTCCATCAGGGAAACAACTACCCAAAACGTGAGTCTCTAAGGAACGCTTCAGTTTTGAACCACGACAACATCTAATGTACCAGAATTCTCTATCCCAAGAAGCCAAAGAGCTGATGTCTATTCTCTCCTGGGCATCACCTACCTACATGGCAATTTGTGGTACCTTTCTCCTGTAAAATGGGAAAGCAGCTCCAAGAGGAGTATTGTGAGGAGAGAGAAGTGAGGTGATTTAATTCATCCCCCACTGCTACCCATCCCTCCATCCTGCCTTCCACCTACCCTTTTATCTAACCAATGTCTAACACAGGTTAAGAGAGATGCAGAAGATAAATGAAGCCAAGGCCCTTTCCTCAAAAACCATCACAAAGAAAAGAGTCAGGAGCCAGCCCATGGAAATGTCATAACTCATTGTGCTCAGAACAGAGGCCGCAGCAAGAAGGCTGCATGGAGGGGACCAGCATTCCAGAAGAAGAAAGTTTCTGAGATCTCAGACATGGGCGGATGAGCGTGAGGCAGGCGGTAGAGACACAGAGATGGGAGAGAGTGGGGCCCATAGCTTGCCATGCCTGCATCCCAGAGGCCCTGGAGGTGACCTGCAAGGCTGATAACAGGGCTCTCATTTCAGGCTAGAGAAACCTTTACCCACAAGACCACATGGAAATGGCAAAGCTTTTTTAACAGAACAAGGACATGACTGGATCTGTGCTCTTTGAGAGATCATTCGTGGATGACATCAAGGGCCACTCAGAGGGAATCAGGGGTGGAGACAGAGTAGACAGCAGCCTTGGAGACACCACTACTATCATCCAGGTAAGGAGTGGGCATTGCATTATTTGCTCTTCATGAGCCCTTGATGGGCATTTTTGTGTTTTGTTTTTCAAAAATAAAATTTTAGGTAAGGGTTCGTCTTATAACTTAGGCAAGTCCAGAACTTGCTAAGTATTCTAGCCAGGCCTTGAACTTGCAACCCCCCTGCCTTGGTTTCTTGAGTGCTGGGACTGCAAGCTGTAGCACTCTTTTTTTTTTTGGAAGGGAGGGGTTATTGAGACCAAGTCCCTTATAGCCCAAACTGGCCTTAAACTAGTTATGTTGCCAAGCATGCCCTTGAACTCCTGATTCTCTTGCTTCCACCTCTTACATACTGGGATTCTATTAATCCACCCCCATGGCCACCTTGGTTACTTTTTTGTCTATATCCATCAAAACTCCTACTTCAACCCTCTTGGGGATGTCAGAGGGCAGGTGTTCCCATTCAACCAGTGTTCCCTAAGTCTATTTTTCTCTGTTTAGAAACCCAGATTACATACCAGGGATTTCAACCACTCTTCACTCCTCAGACAGCTCCCACCCCAGAGAATAAAATTGGGAAAGTTGTTCATATTGGACAGATGACTTTTACCAAATTGTATGAGCCATGGTTCTCTTTTAAGTCCTCTAGCAGAGCATTTGGGGCTTGGTGGGAAATGAATTGAGAGTAATGTCAGTTTCCCCAAATGTCAAAATAATGGGGCATCTTCTGTGAGAAAAAGGACAGCAATTTTGACAGTTTGCAAAGGGGATTTGGGGGGGGCTTCTTTTATAAATAGCAAGTCTGAATAATGGGGGATATGAGTGTTTTAGACAGGAATGAACCTCTTGCCAAGAACCATATTGCTGACCCAGAATATGGGTATAAACTGTCGGTGGCTGTGGGTTCCCTCTGCTCTCCTGGATAGGTCACCTCAAGCCTCTGGGAAGGTCCAGGCCAGCAAAGGCGCCACCCGAGGTCCCTCCACTGCATCGGAGCTGCCGCTCCCTGTTAGAATGCAGCCATGGCCCAGGGTTTTCCACCAAGAAGCAGAGTAGCCTAAAGCAGGTGCTCCAGCACCCGGCAGGCTCTGGAGGGGCTGCTATGGCTTTACATTGCTTACTTCAAGAGAGTATCCCTACCTCACAGAGACAATAAGAAGACTAAGGGAGGTAACAGATCAAAAGTGCCTAATGCAATGCGTGGCATACAATAGACCCAAAGTTAACACTATCCTATGTACTGTTATTGTTATTTTATTATTAGCAGAATGACATCACAAGGAGACCAGGGATTAGAGAAAGGACCGTGTAAGCTTTGCATAAAGGTCTTCAAGATACTTGTTAGGGGCCATCTCATTCCTTAAGGTGTTTATTAAGTAGAGACTGGATGACCCTGGCCTCTATCTCCAAGGGCCACCACTCATTCTGAGCAACATATTTGATGTACTTTCTACAACTTTAAAAATTATAGATTAACAGATAAAATAGTAGTTATGCACAAAACAATGTTTTTGAAGTACTCACACATTGTGAAAGAGAGAAATATAGCTAATTAACAAAGGCATTGCCTTACCTGGTCCCCTCTATACCTTTTGCTCCTGGAAGGGATATCCATGACAGTTTGTTGGTCTACTTGTGGTATAGGAAAGGTGGAGTTGAGGGGGTTCCAGCCAATGTCTGTAGTAGAGGACCCAACTCATGTCTCCATGCAGAAAAGCAGCCCCCACCCCGAATTCCTTTTTCCGAGCACAGACAGCAGGAGAGGGACCAAAATGGGGCCAGGAAGAGGTGGCTTAATAAAAAATCCCAATAAAGCTTTGCAGCCCCTGGTGGCCAGGGGCAGAGCCTGGGCACACGCCTTCTATAGACCCTCCCACCAGGGGGCCCTAACTAATATTCCTGGAGCCTCTGCCTGCCCCTGGCTTCATTACCCATTCAGAAAGGGACAAGAGGTCCAACAGGGCTCCCCAATGCTGCCTGACAATATTGCCAAGCTACCCACCCCAGCCCCACCCCAGCATACCCCTCCCACTCCCACTCCAGACCCTCTGATGAGGGATGGGATCCATGCAATCAGCCATTTGCCTATGGGACCAACTGGGTCAACTTATTGTGGTCAAATGCCAGCTCCAGGGAGTCAGGCAACCCTGGTGTGAAATTTGGAGCAAAGACTTATTAAAGAGCAACAGAGAGGCATGGGGTCCTTGGCCCCTCCCCCAGAGCAGAGAGAACCAAGACTGGTTCCAGTAGTGAAGGTTTAGATAAATAGGACCAGACTCCCAGACTGAGCCCTGCAAGAGTTGCTTGCTAACAGAGCGTTTCCTCTGGCAATTCAGAACTGGCCAGCCCCCTTGAGGGCTCTAGGTGGGGCCAGTTCCTGCCTTGTTCCCCCTCTCTCTACCCTCTCATAGAAAACACAATGCTTTTGAGGAGTTTAGGCTGTGCAATGCTAAGTCTGGCCAGTTTCAAGACAGCTAGACAAAGGGCTGCTACAAGATTGCCCGGAGTGCCTCAGCCCTCAGCTGCCTACAAAAGGCAGGAAAAAGGAGTAGCGACTCTGCAGTTGAGCTTAGAAAACAAACCTGTGAAACAGAGAGAGGTCTCCGGCTCCCCCTCCTCCGGCAGGAGCAGGAGGGGCTGAAAACATTTGTTCTGGGGGGGGGGGGGTGGAGAAGAAAAAACCCTAAGTGCTTCTGCTTCTTTTTTTTTTTTTTGCCAAATCATGCAGAAGATGCTGGCAGCTGCGAAGATTCAATTATGCACAATGCGAAAAATCATTTACAAAAATAATGGCACTTGAAAAAAAATGGCCTCTCCAGAAATGGCGTGGAACAATAAATCCGTTAATTAGCTAATTAATATTCAATTGGGGTCAGTGGGCTTAATAGAACCTTTCTTGGAGACCCAAGAAATTCTAAACTGCCGTGAGGCGTCTGCCCACTGCCATTATCTCGGGCTTGCAGGCCCTTATCGGACCGCCAGCTGTCCCCAAACAATGCGGGCCCTTATCAGCTGGGGCAGCAGCCCTGGCCGCTCACTCCAACTGCCTCCACCCAGAGGAGCATGCAGCCTCTTGGTAATTGATATATGGCTCAGCTTTGTCTGAGGCTGTTTGCTCTGCTGGTATTTAAGGCAGCGCGGGACCCCCTGATTGATTGCCATTGGCCAAGTTTCTGCTGTCAATGACAACCTGTCAACGGGGGACCAGCCAATGACAGTGGCTAACATTCTTCGTGTCCCAACCATCTGGGCCAGGCCAGAAGCCCGACATGCAGCTTCATGGCCTGCTGGGTTTGGCCTGACTTTTATTTTCCTTCTAAAGTGACTTGGGTAGGTAGATGCTTGGGTAGAAGGCCACCTTGCTTTGCTTTGTAATCTTTTCCGTCTTTCTCTCGGGAAATGGAGGGGTTGGACCAGACCCTTACTACACCAAGTATGACCCATGAACTTTCAGCCACCATTGCCTGAAAGTTCCAGAGAAACATCAGCAACTGGAATTGAAGCCTGGGGAGTAAAAGCCTGAGACTCTGTATTTATCTAGCTTGCTGGAAAATTCTCAGGCTGGAGTTTGGGAAGTGGTTGAAAAGATCACAGTTCAAATCTCTGACTATGTCTCAGGATCATTTGGGCGTGAGGGGATTAGATACACTCCTTCCTGCTTTGTGAGAGTCTCTTCCTCAGTCCTGAGAGAATCAGGGTGACTAGCAAAGAGGCATCAATCACTGTCATGGTCATACTCGTGGGAATCCTATTCACTGTGAGAGAAGGCTGCAAGTGACCAAGAGCGTTGACAAGCTATGGACATATAGGACTTCAGGAATCCACTGAGAGCTAGAATGCAATTCCATAGAATATGTTTCCTACGGGAAGGGGTTCCAAGGCTAGCCCCCAGATGCTTTGAGCAGGCTGGATCTCAGTACATCTCTTTCATGGGATGGACCATGCAATCAGAAAGAGAGGAGAAGGAAGTAGAGGAAGTCAGTGACAAAGAGGGATCTTACGTCTTACAAGGACTCAAAGCACAGCGTCAGGGTACCAGGTATTTTTTTGTTGCTGTGAGCAAATACTAGACAAGAAGCAACTTAAGGAAGGGTGTGTTCCGACTCACACTTGATGGCATAGTCCGCCATCAAAGGGAAGGCAAGACCGCAGCAGTGTGGCACATTTGGTCGCATGGGGTCTACAACCAGAAAATAGAGATGAAAGAAGGTTTTCAGCTGACTTTCTCCAGTTTATTCAACTGGGGACCCCAGTCCATGGGATAATGCACCTACATTTAGGGTGCATCTCCCCACCTCTGTTAACCCAACTAAAGCTCTTATAGACAAGTCCAGAGGTTGATCTCCTAGGCTGATTTCCCCTCTTGTCAAGTTGACGACCAAAGCTGACCATCATAGTTAGGCTTCAACTGCTTTACTTTCTAAGTGGGCAAGGTTTCTGCAGTGCTCCACATTCCCACTGCACCCCATCTTTCCCTTCACCCTGCTTGCCTGTTCTCCATCAGTATACCTTCAGGCCTGAGAGGGCTTGCGGTCCCACACCTCTCCCTTCTCCTTGTCCTCCTCTCCCTAAAATCCACATGTCTGGAGCTGCCTGTACTAGGGGACCAGCTTGTTCCTGTCTCCGCATATCAATAAGAAAGCCTAATAACCTGAAGGTAGCCTAGTATGAGGCAGGTAGGAGAGCCCACTCTGACAACACCCCACCTTCTTCCAGACACTGTGTGGGAGCCACTCAAGTAACAAGGACAAGAAGATAATGAAGTAAAGAACAAACACCAGGCAAAACTAGCCCAGCTCACCCTCAATGATCCTAATCTCTGTTCAAAAAGGATCCTGCAGATCTCGATGAAATAGTAATCCTCCTAGAGCCATGGCCAAGTGCAAGGGAGTCTGGGCATCAACAGGTGGCAGGACCCAGTCTTTGGAGATGTGGGAAGTTAGTGGAGCGAAGCCAGTGCAAGCAAAGCACACCTTTGTTTAAGAAAATGGTATGTTGATCATGAGACCTGGCAGGGCCGTGAATCTCAAAACAATCAAAACTGTTGGCCCTGGGTTCAGCACCTATGACACTAGCTAAACCCAGAATGTGAGGGTCGGGCTACTGAAGCTCTTTTCCATCTACAAGCACATCCAACATGTGTGTGGCAATCTGACTAGCCCCTTGCTCAATATGAAGCCACAGCACAGGCTCAATGGGCTCCTCTAGGAACAGATGTCACCACCTCCTGCTGTGTGGGAGTTCTAAAAGGAACTCCCAGAGCTTCCCAGAGCCTTGGGGCAGGCTCAGCCACTTGCTCAGATGGGTGTGGGGTCAGAATCACCAGCAAAGGGCTTAGGGAAGAATAACTGATGTTCTGGAGCCAGCAAATGATCCTAAGACTATGCTATCCTGGGACTCTGGGGTGATCCACAAGCTGATAAAGAATAGCAAAAGCCATATCTATCAGTCATTGCTCTTCTAGACCCAATGACTGTCATTTCACTATGATGAATTCTAACGAGAAGCATAGCTTTCTGCTAAGTAAGTACGACATTTATGTAAGAAACCATGGGTTAGCCAAGCCTGAATCCCAGCCAATGAGCACTTAGTACTCAAGCTGCTTAGGCTACCCAAGTATTTCATCCTTCCTCTCCCACCTGCTCACACCTGAGAATAGCTCCTCCTTCCTCTCCCACCTGCTCACACCTGAGACTAGCTCCTCCTTCCTCTCCCACCTGCTCACACCTGAGACTAGCTCCTCCTTCCTCTCCCACCTGCTCACACCTGAGACTAGCTCCTCCTTCCTCTCCCACCTGCTCACACCTGAGACTAGCTCCTCCTTCCTCTCCCACCTGCTCACACCTGAGACTAGCTCCTCCTTCCTCTCCCACCTGCTCACACCTGAGAATAGCTCCTCCTTCCTCTCCCACCTGCTCACACCTGAGACTAGCTCCTCCTTCCTCTCCCACCTGCTCACACCTGAGACTAGTTCCTCCTTCCTCTCCCACCTGCTCACACCTTACACTAGCTCTGCTTCCTTGAGCAAGTCCACTCCTTTGAACAATTTGGGTTTAGCTCATCTCACTGGGCATGGACCTGGGCATCAACATTGTTCCCACGTGGGTTTGCGTTGTGATCATATTCTCTTTCCAGGGGGAATGGATGATCCTAGGCTGTGGTACTGCCCTGGACAAGCTGGTGCAGGGTTAAGACATCCCAAGGCTCTTTTGCCCAAGTCCAATCTGTCTTGGTTCTGTTTCAGGAGGCTCATGGGCAAAGTGTAGGTGGGAGAACTAGTGACAGAACCCCATAGCAATGACACATTGAGACTCTCAAGAGTCAAATCTGAGAGAGGCAGAGGGCACCCTCAAGCGCTGACTGGCTTGAGTGAGAGAGGGTGAGAGATAGCCGTTGGGTTGGGGAGGGCACTCGACTAGCACAGTCTTCCTAAACTAATGGTAGCAGTTATCAGTGTGAAAATGGGGGTTGACAGTAGACTGTAGGTTTTCAAAATTCCTACCCTGACCATGAGTGCCTGGTTTCCCATATGCCCCACGTGGCTTCTACCTTGAGCAGGGTGAGGGCTGAGATTGCTCTTTTGGGGTACCTCAGACCATTCCACTTTATTTTTATGATGAAGAATACCAAGGCTTAGAGCACACCCGTGTGTGTGTGTGTGTGTGTGTGTGTGTGTGTGTGTGTGTGTGTAGGCCAAAAGACAGCTTTGGGTGACATCATCAGGTACAATACACCTTTTTGTGTGTTTTAGACAGGGTTTCTTGTTGGCTTGGAACTTACAAAATAGGCTAAACTGATTGGCTGGTCAGCGAGCCCCAGGAGCTCACCAGTCTCCTCGGTCCCCAAACAGGGACCTTAGTGTGCTATTCCTCCACACCTGTCTGCTTTGTTATTTGTTTGTGTTTAATGGCAGGGTCTGGGTATCAGATTCAGCTCCTCACGTTTCCTGACTGAACAACCCCCAAAGACTGCTTTCCTAGTATGTACTCTCCACATTGGGGCAGAGAGAGGACGAACCCAGGGACTGCCCTCTCTCTTCTACAGCCAGCTCTCTGTCTGACACTTACTTCTGCAGATACACCCCCTTCCTGGACTGACTCCATTGTGGGAGCATCCAAGTCCTATCACCAGGGGAGAGAAAGTTTCTGTTAACCTGAAAACACGGCTTAGGAGCAGGAGGCCCTGAGTGTGCCTGCGGAGTTTGGAGCTCCTTCAACTTCAGGACTAATTGCAGAGAGGCGGTGGGCGGGCTCTTGGCAAGCGATTAGCTGTCCCACTGCATGAATAATTTGCATAGAAAATGCTTTATTTTGGCAATCTATTAAAGGGCCCACAGTGCTGTGGCTTATCTCAGTCTCACAGCAAGGCAAAGGCTTGGCTATCTCGTTAAGTTCTGTTGATGCATAACAATTTGAAATGGGCACAAGCTAGTATGACATTTAAAGATGCCTTCACTTAATTATATTACACAAACATGGGGTTGTTTATCCTTGGGAATAAAGTCTTTTTGAAGTCAAAGTTGGCATGTGCATAAAGGAGGGCATTTTAACTGATTTTTCAAGAGGGGGCCTCCTCACTTCAAACTTTGGGGAGGGTGGCGCTGGATTTCCTCGGGGCCTTGTAACACAGAGGGTTCTATGGATGAGATTCAGGCTTTGAGATTGGTTCTTTAGTTTTTCTTCTTTCGGGGTGGCCTATAGTTTGGCACTGAGTACAGTATTGTGGAGAGAAAAGCTTATTAGAGCGAGGAAAAGAGACTGGCTATATGACCTTGGGTGAGCGCCTCCCCTTCTCTGAGCCTCCATTGCCTCCCGTGTAACACGTGAGGTGGCCTTTCCTGTTTGAGGGTAGCGGCTGGCAAACTACAGCTCATTTTTGCTCTCTCTTTGCTGTTCTGCACACTGAGTACAAAAGCAGCCTTGGCCAACCACAGGGCCTAGCATGCACAGATGGGCTCAGTCCCCATCACTGCATAAACAGACATGGTGGTGCATGTCTGTAATTCTAGTACTTGGACAGGAGGGTCAGGGGTTCAAGGTTGATCTCAGCCACACAGAGAGTTCAAAGCCAGCCTGGCACACATGAGCCACTGACTTAAAAACAAAACAACAACAAACCGCGGCTTTTCACTGAGAAGCATAGGCAATGCAGAAAGCCCATTGTGCTTCCTGAGGATTGGGCCTTGTGGGACGAGGGAATACAGGAAGGGCATGCCGCTGAAGCAGGCATTGGCATGCTTTTGCTCTGCCAAGTCAGAGGCCCAGGAGACTGCAGAAAACACAACCTCGCCTCACTCCCTTTAGCACTAGAATTAAGTCCTGATTGGAGGAGGCACAAGGAGAGCTCTAGGGGCATTTAGAGAGCCGTGAAGCTCTGCGAAGCCTACCTTTGTCTACCGTGCTTGAGGCAAAGCCATCTGAGAGTGAGCTAGGTCTTTATCGCTGGGCACTGGAGCAGTTGCCAGTTCTGCCATGGAGTTCTGGACCCAGGGTTCATTGGGCTGGCTTCCAGAAGAGCAGAGCCTTTGGTGTTTCCAGTGAACACACAACAAGAAGGGCTTTACCTGGGTCCTGGCTTCCTGACTCCATGGTCTGAATTCCAGCTTTCTAGAAAATGGATTCTCATCCTACTTCTCATTCCCTTCTGGTTCCTCTAGAACCAAGGACTACACACTCTTCCACTTAGAGACACATGTTCATGCTTCTGTCTCTTTCTAACACTCATGTGTGGGTTCAAAGATGTGTACATGAGCATGTGTGTGCATATGTGTGTGAATGTGTGTGTTTATATAGAAATGTATCATGTATATACATGTTCATGTGTATAGGTTCACAGATTCACATATGTATGTAGGAATATAAATAGATGTGCAGATGTGTGTTTGAGTGTGCCTCTGTGCACATGTGGTCATGCATATGAAGGATTGTGGCTGGGTGTTCATATGTGTGCAAATGTGAATGCTTGTGTTTGTACAAGTGTTTTTATTAGTGTATCTACCCAAGTACGTTTGAATGTGTTAATGTATACATATACTCACACATGTAAATGCATGCATGCATACATGTGTGCTTATATGTGTATTAGTGTGTATGTGACTGTGTGTGTGTTCATGCCTCCTCAACTTACATGTATTTGAAGTTAGGTGTGCAAATGTGTCTGTGTGATCACATGTGCTGTTGTTCTAGTGATTGTGTCCACTGTGTGTATTGTATACTTGTGAATAAATGTGTGAGTATGTGTTTTCATGTGGGTATGAATGTATTTGCATATGTATGTGCATTAATGTGTGTATGCATATGTTTGTAGTGCATCTAGATGTGTGCTTGGCCACATATATGTGCGTGTGTATGTGTTTAAGTAGTGTAAACATATATGTGTGTGTCTATATATATTTGCCAGTTTATAACTATTTTCATGAATGTGTGCATATGTGCTCTGCTTGTGTATATGTATGTATATGCATACATATTTGCTTAAATGTATTCCTGTGTATACTTGTGTGTACATCTATTTGTGTGCACACATGTGCTTGTGTGCATACCTGTGCATGTTTGCATGTGCATCTATGTATATCTATCTGAACTTTGTGTTTCCACGTGTATGTGTGTACATTTGTGTGTGGATTCATATGTGTATGTGCATGTATATATATGATTTATGTATGTGTGTTTATTGCTCATGCTTGTGTGTGCAGTGATATATTTGTGTATATTAGTGTTTATGTGTTCAGGTATATGTTTGTGTATGTGTACACTTCTTAATGTGTGTATGAACTTCAGAACTGTTCCCTGCACTCAAATCTGTCCCCTCAGCCACCAAAAAAGCACAATGTCTTCTCTTTGCCTTGATGTTGCCCCAGCAGTGCTCAAAGTAGAGACATTATCTGTGGCCCACAGTGCAAGGGGGGAAGATACAAGGAATAATACTCCAGAAGGATATCTGTTATGGTCAGTCTTCATTGTCAACGTGAGTGGATTTAGAATCACCTAGGAGACATAGCTCTAATCGTGAATATGAAGGTGTTTCCAGAGAGTTCAAAGTAAGGGGAAACTGCACTCACCCTGAGTGCAGGTGGCACTATTTCATGGGCAGGGTTAAGTAAAAAAAAAAAAAAAGGAGAAAGAGAATTGAAAGAAGATGAGCAACCTCCTCACGATTTTTCTGCCATGCTTTCCCTGTTGCTACGCAGTGTGTCCCTTCAAACCATGAGCCAAGCAAACTCTTCCTTTTTTTAGTTTTTTTATTTTTGTCATATCATTAGAACATTACTAATATAATAGTTTATGTTATAAACCAAGGAGGTGGACAGTAATTATCTATCTTTGGCTAAATGTAACTAAGAAATTTTAATCTAGAAAATGATGCACCATAAGCATAGCCACCCTGTTGAATAAAGTCCAACAACAAGAAGGTGATGTAGTTAGCCTAAGTGTTGCTTTCAGTCTTAGGGGATCAGCAAAAGCGGGTGCTGGGCATTTGCCTCCCTTGGGCGGCTAAGCCCCTACCCATGGCAATTTTTATAGTGGTCTACTTTGAGAGGAGTATAGATAAAGCAGTTAGTCAATTTGGAGACTTATGATCACAGGGTATTTCTGAAGCTTGAGGGGTGGATGGGTGTGTACAAAAGGAAGAACAGCTAGCTGGTCCCTAGAGAACAGCAGGAGATGAAGCACTGAGCTTTTCTTTGGTTTTTGCCAGGTTTCCTGGAGATCAGAACTAATAGAATGACCATATATGACGAAGGGAGTTACTATATTGGCTTACACAAGAGGCCTGAGTAGTTCAGCAATGAACGCCTGCATGCTGGAGAAGCTGAGAACCCAGTATCTGGGTGCTTTGGCTGTTCCAGTCTGGTGCTGAAGGCCTGGGGGATTCTTGGAGAGCCACACAGGCTGAGTTCTGATGGCAGGAAAGGATGATGGTAGCAGCAGCAGCAACAGGACAGACACACTTGCCAGCAAGAAGTGAAGGTGGGCTGGAGGGCTGGCCCAAGAGCACTTGCAGCTCTTCCTCCAGAGAGCCCAAGTTCAGTTCCCACCACCCACATCAGGTGGCTCAGAATTGTCTGTAACTCCAGCTCCAGGCTATGCATACCCAATCACAGATATACGCCTACACATAATAAAAGTATTAAAAATATCTTTTTACAAAAGAGAATCGAGCCAAGTAAGCATTTCTTCTTTTCATGGGGACCTCTTTATGTTGGGGCCACTGCCAGCAGATGCTGTCCACTGTGAAGGACACTCCTTTCTATTCAGTTAATCCTTCCTGGAAATGCTCACAGACTCGTTCAAAGGTGTGTCTCTTAAATGATTTCAGATCTAATCACATTAATAGCCAAGATTGCCTATCAAGGGGCTGAAGAGATGGCTAAGTGGTGCTCTTGTAGAGATCCCAACTTTAGTTCCCAGCATCCACATCGTGGATCACAGATCCTGTGGTTCAGGGGATCTGACACTCTTTTCTGGCCTGTTAGGCATGCATGTGATATACAGATGTAAGTAATGAAACACCCATATGCATAAAAACATCTTTTATTGATTACCTATCATACCCACCGTGACTGGAGAGATGGTCCAATGGGAAGGAAAAACACTTGCTGTGCAAACACAAGGACCTGAGTTTGAATCCCCATCACCCATTTAGAACATGGCTATGACTGCATGGTATAGCCCTGGTATTAGGTGAGAGACATAGATAGGATTGGGGAGTCTTGCTTATGCCAACCTAGCTCCAGGTTTAGTGAGAGACCGTTTTACAAAAGAATAAAGCAGAAATAGTTAGAGAAGAAAGACTCCCAACATCTTCCTCTGACCTCTGTATACACACACACACACACGCGCGCGCGCGCGCGCGCGCGCGCGCACACACACACACAGAGAGAGAGAGAAAGAGAGAGAGAGAGAGAGAGAGAGAGAGAGGGAGGGAGGGAGGGAGGGAGGGAGGGAGGGAGGGGAGAGGGGGGAGGAAAGGAGAGGGAGAGGTTTACCCCTCCACCAAAAAGCACCCCATACTCCTACCCCAAATAAATTAAAATGAAAGATTAACCATCACTTCTAGTAAAGTCCTATCCTCATGCAACGTATAGGAACTGTATGACCTGCAAAGCTCTTTTGATTTATTAGCTCATTTAATCTTGCAATAACTTCATTAAAAAAGATAATTACAACTCTAGTTTGGATGTTGACTGTCCCCTAAAGGTCCACATGTTAAAGGCTTGGTTCTCAGAGTGTTGTTATTAGGAGATGCTGTGACTCTTTAGGAGAAGGTCCTTAGGTCACTTGGGGTACTCCAGTGGTTTGGGGGAATTGTAGGACACTGATCCCTGCCTCTTCCTTTCTGCTTGCTTCCTGGCTTATGATGTATGTGATTTTGTATACCACACTCTTTAGATCATTGTCTTCTGGCACCGTGATAAAAGGCCTGCAGCTATGGGACCACTCGATCAAGAAAGGAGTCTCCAAAAGTGAGAAGTAAATAAACCTTGCCTTTTATAAGTTAATAATCTCAGGTCTTTTGTTAAAGTGACAGAAGTTTGGATTATACAACTGTCCCAAGAGGTAACTGGAGCCTCACGGGTAGGGGATCCTCCTAATTCTACTCAATGAGTCAATGATACTGAAGGGACCAGAACATCGTTGCTTAATTCCTAGTTCAGAATTCTTCCTATCAAAGCCCACCATCCAGTGGCATGGGATGGGGTGGCAGGACAGGAGATCTATGATTCTGACATGATGGATGTGGAGTGGTGAGATCGCTCATCTGGCTTTAGCATCTGCTCAAAGAGCCAGGTTCCAAGACGGCCTTCCCTGTGTGGAAGAAAGCAGCAAGCGGATAAACTGTGTTCCAGACAATCCTGGAGTGTTGACTGACATCCTACTGTGTGCTAAGACTTGCTCTGGGTGACAGCCCATCACAAAGCCAGGTTCAGTCTTCTTCTCCCCATTTCTCGCAGTCAGAATGAGACTGCAGAATCTTGGTGCCACAGACAGCTCAGTGCAGGGCATCAAAGACTATATTAAACCTGCAAGAAGATGGAAACTGGGGGCGTTTCTACCCCCAACACACACACATACTTTTCCTGTATAACAACTTCATTTTGGAAGACCTGTACTCTCCCATAAAGGAGGTTTACGGCCTCCATCCCTCACACATTGAAGGCAGTCTATAGCTATATTCTTTTTGGCATAAGTCATTCAAGGGTCAGATGGGATTACCTGCACGTTCCAAGAGATCATCTCGATTCATTCTTCCTTGTTCCTTCTTCCTCCTCGCTTCCTTGACACCATTTCCTGTGACCCAGCTCTCGTCTGACAGCCCCAACTCTGATCCCACCACCGACCATTCTTTCAGACTCTGAGAACTTGTCCTGTGACTTTGATTTTTCCTAAAATGAGCTCTGATTTAACTTGCCCCTGTCTTGCCTTGATCGGAGCCCCGGATACGGCACCCAGACCTCCATGTACCCCAGGTAGCAGCTACATTTTCCTCTAGGCTGAACTTCGACAGATAGTTGGTGTGGGTATAACTTTGAAGTGACTCGCCTAGGAAAGAAAGAAAAAGCTGCAATTTGAGAACTATTTGGTTTCAGAATCACAGCCAGGGAGAGGCTGCGATGTGCTACCGATAGGGCATGAAACGATTTCCCACAGAAAGGCTTCTATTTCTTAGGGTTTCTTTTTAATAATGAGTAGAGTAGCAGGGGATGCTGCGGGAGACAAGAAGAGAGGGGATGCATTCTGAAATAGTCTCTGTGAAAGCAGGAGACAGAGACGCTGGGGATCAAGAGGGGGACGAGTGAGCAGTGTCAAGGACCTGACAGAAAAGGTGCCACAATTTGTAGGATTCTGGGTCTTGTGCCTGGGCACTTGCATTGTCACTTAGTGCATTAGTCCTGGTATGCAGAGAAAAAGAGGTAGTTGTGGGAAGTTTGCTAATAGTAGAATGAAATGGAGGTCAGTGAGATTGAATGCTTTGGCGAATAGAAGTAATGCAGGTAGATGGCTGAAAAGAAATGTGGAGGGGAGAATTTGGGAGCTGAAAAAACTGTCAGAGACATGAGGGACATGAGAAACAACAGCAAGGCAACACACATCAGTGAAGTTTTGTTTGTCTTCGGCTCAGACACACATAGCACACACACACACACATATAATCAGAATAAGTAGGATTCAGAGGACATATAGCTGTGGACATCTGGCCATTGCTGGAATGAATAGAAAGTAAGGATTCATAAGTGGCACGGCTTGGATGAAGGTCCTTGCAGGCTGTTTTTATGGGTAAGGGATGCCAGGGTAGTATGAGGATTGTACTGATGTGATGCTTCGTCAACTTGACACGGCTAGCATCATCTGGAAAGAGGAATCTCAGCTGAGGGACTATCTCATCAGACATGACTACAGGAAAGTGCTAGATGGATTTTTCTGTCCACCTGCAGTTCCAAACAAGACATGGAGACTATTATTAGTATGAGCTGGCATAGCTTGGTTATTTCTTACATTTGGAAATGATAAAATGAGTTTTGTAGTGGGACTCATGGTTTAAATTTGGATGAAAGAGCTGACTTGAGAAGATATGAGTTAAGATGACTACTGAGGGCCTGGCAGTATGCAAGCTGACACTGGAGGCCATGAGTGAAAGGGAGCATGTGACAACTTGGTTGATGGAGCATGACAAGGAGCCTATGATCAGGTTAGGACTAGTTACAGGACTAGGATCATGTCAGCAGGACTATAGTCAGCCTGCTAATAGTCTCAGCTTGGTAGCAGATAGTTTCCAGCTAGTCCTGTCTGGGGTTCTGAATATTCAGACCCCCTGTTTATTCACTTTCCATGCTTGCATTGATCCAAATACTACTACTTCCTACATGATAAAGCAGTAACACAGAGCCATATCTCCTAGATCCAAAGGCAGATAAACCCCAACACTGCCCTCCATGAAGCTTCTTATGTCCCTAGCTCCTCCCAAGTCTTGGTGGGACAGACCTAGCAGCAAAGACTTCCAGGGATTTCAGGAAGCAGCTACAATCTTCAGACCTCACAGTCTCTCCCGAGCCTGCCCACTATGCCTCTCCCTCCCACTGGGAAAGTCTCTTTTGACACCTGTTGTCATTTCACACCAGGAGAAGCTGTCACCCCTTACAAAGACCTCCATTCTGTGCCAGGAAGGATGCTGTATGCTCTCAGCTTCTCCTAATGTCGCCTGTTAGGACCCAGTGGTTTCAGAGACAGAGACGCCTGTAAAATTCACTCAGTCACATTTCTGAATGAGAAAATAGGGGGTCACAAAGGAGAGTACCCCAGGTCACCAGTGCTGGACAGAAGAAGGAAGACATGTCAAAACTGGAGCCCTTGTCTCTGTCTCCTTCCTATTTCAAAAGATTTTTGATCAGTGGACAGGCCTATGAGACAATTACAGCCACTATAAAGCAAAGTGTGCATTCATACACTGTTGTTGACCATTGTTACCTTTTAAACTTTACCTCAATCACAATTCCTTTAAGTAGTATAATCTTCAACATTACCAGTGGACCAACTCAATACAGAGTCTATCGCAAGGCCAATGGCAGAACCAGAACCCAGACAACCTAGAATGCCAGTTCTCAGAGGTCCATAGAAGGTGACTAAGGGATGGCTGCTAAGATCATCTGTTTCCATGCTAATGGTGCTGGTGGGATATTACCCCAGAGTCCTGGCCTCTGCTTTTCTGAAATAAAAGACCTGAGACAGGACGACCTAGGAATTTGCCCTTCCTCCTCCATTTATCAGTCATTGTGAGTCAACATTCACAAGAGTTGAGCAGCTTCCCTCTGCAGAGACCCACCCAATGCATCGCAGCTTCGGTGGCATATGCTTCTAAGACTCCGTGCTATAGAAGAGGAAGCTGAGGCTCACAGATGAAATTGTTTACGCCACACTGAGGTCAGGGAGTATGGTGGAGATGAGAAGCTGTCCGACTCCACAGCTCTAGCTACTGCTATGATGTGCTACAATGGACCTCTGAAAATTGAGAAGGAGCAGTGCTTGGTGGCAGTGGTGACAGCAGGCACAAGTTAGAGTATCTATCTCTTTTTAGTCCAGGCTAGCAAGATCTGGGCTCCAACTGGCTGCTTCCTCCTGGGTTAAAGAGAATTGTTGTTTCATTCTGAGCATGGCATTCTGAATCTTACTTGGATGGGGCTGTGTTAGTTACCTTTCTCTCACTGCTGTGCCAACACATAGAGAAACAACTAAGGAAGCTCTCTTTTCCCCTCCCTTCCTCCCTGGCTTATGATTTAGGGAGTGCAGTCATCTGAGGAGGACAAAATATGGCATTGGGAGTGTGACTTGGCTGGTTGGTTCCCAACTCAGGAAGCAGGGGAGATGGATGCTGGTGCTCGGCTAGCTATCTCCTCTGTTCTCACTCCCATGGGATGGTGTGGTCTACAGTCAAGGTGGGTCTTCCGTCCCCAGTTAAACTTGTCTGGAAATGTTCTCACAGACACAGCCGGATGTGTGCCTCACAAGTGAGTCTAAATCAGTCCCGTTGACAATGAAAGCTAGCCATCCTGGGACATGCTGCCTTTGTGGGAGCTCATATTTCAGACTTTAGGGGTGATAGGATCTGGGACTCAGGATGTGGGTGGACAAGAGCAGCCTTTCCAGACACTGTTCTTCAAAGTACAATTGTGGGCATGGGCAGTGTTCCAGGTTTTGCACCCTGACAAAAGCAACTTTAAGGGGAGAGGGGACTATTCAGCTTCCAGTTTCAGGTTGTAGTCTGTCACTTGAGGAAGTCACGGCAGGGTCTTGAAGCGGATAGTCACATCCAGTCAAGAGCAGAGAGAAATGAATGAGCACACACTTCCTAGTCAGCTCATCATCTCTAATCTTACATAGTCAAGGGTCCAAACTCAGGGTCCACTTTTAGGCTGGATCTTCCCATGGTGATACTGTAATCAAGACACTCCCCTATAGACCAACTTGATCCAGGAAAGCCATCACTGAGACTCTCTTGTCAGATGATTCTAAGAGTGTGACAAGTTGACAATTCAAGCTAACTAGTGCAGGTAGTTTTACTGTTGCCTCAGGGTAATGGCAGGAATGTACTGAGGACAGCTACCACAAAGCAATGGCGGAACCACTGTTGCAGCAGCACAATTGGCTGGGTAGCGGGTGGGTTTCCCTGGTTTGCAGTGCCACGAGGACTTAGGGTCAAGACTGTTCCCCATCCAGGCCCTCATGAACCTGAGTACAGGGCAGGGTGGAGTGACCTGGACCATCTGGAGAGAGGGAAGGGGCTAGGCATGCTGGTCACAGAGCTCCTGGATGAGTGTCTCTTTCCCAGAGCGCGCACACAGTGGGTGATTCTATAGGCGGTCAAACGACCCCTGTATGACTGCTGAATCTGGCAAGATGAGCAAAGATTCCTTCCCTCCCTGTAGCCTGCAAAATTCTCATCCCAAGATCCCAAGCCGTCGCCATATACACACTGCCATCTGCTGGGGGCAAGGAGGAGTGATCCCCAAACTACACTGTTTGGGCCCAAGGCAGAATTTATATCTCGCTAGAAGCCTTGCCTGCCTGCCCTTTCTGGCCTCCCAAGACCTCTCTCACAGTTCCTGGGGGGAACCCATCCCTTCA
>NW_027460952.1:0-29467 GCF_037038515.1 Microtus pennsylvanicus
TCTTGAATGTTGTATTCATTAAAAGTAAAGAAATGTCAGCAATATTCAAAATAATTCCTCCGTATCTTCATAAATTAAGCATGTGTCTATCATTTAGGATAGCGATGCCACTCACAAGAATTCTTCCAACAAAAGCATTCACTTCCGTTTTCACAAAGTCTGAAGGCCCATCAGCCTCTCTTCTTTCATGCAATTCCAAGTTTTACCATAGGACTTTAATATGCAGTCTAGTCTATTCAGTGTTCCTTGTAATAGGAATGCTGTTTATGATACATTTGATTTGTACAGCTATTTAAAATAAATCTTCCAAGCTATAAAGCAAAATGGTAATTCATTTTTATATAGATACTTCTTGAAACTTGTTTAGAATGGGCAGACCTTGGGAACATCATAGACTAAATTTTTGTCAAAGCATATTTTCTGTATCTAAGAAAAGTTAATAATGATGACATAGAAACATTTCCATGTGGTACTCTATTGTTTAAAAAAGCACCTGATATCTTTACTGTAAAAGAAAGGTAAAAATTAAAAAAAAAAAAGCCCATTAATTGGATAATGAGAAAACACTGCAACTGCAAAACCATTAGAAAAAATGTTGCACACTGTCTCAGTGGGTGGACCAACCCCTCATGGTCCTGACTTTCTTGCTCATATTCTCCCTCCTTCCGCTCTTCAACTGGACCTTGGGAGCTCATTCCATTGCTCTGATGTGGGTCTCTGTCTCTATAACCATCACCGGATGAAGGTGGGAACAAGGGCTGTCTCTGACTTTTGTGCCATATTTTGGGACCCTATTCCTCATATTGGGTTGCCTTGCCCCACCCTTGTATTAAACAAAAGGGAGGTGCTTAGTCTTACTGCAAATTGATATGTCTTGTTTTGTTGATATCCATGGGAGATCTGAACTATTCTAAATACAAAGGATGGAAACAGAGGAGGAATTGATAGGGGTGGACCAGGCCCAGAGGAGGTTGGGGTAAAGGGCTGAGAAGAGAGGAGGGAGAGGAAATTGCAGTCATGATGTAAAAATTTAAAAAAATGTGTTGCATGAAATATTATTAATTAAAAATAAAAACAACATATTTATGAGAAAAGAAAAGAAAAAAAAACAATTTTGATAGAGTAACTGTGTCTCTTGGCAGCTAGTGTTGTTTGTGCCATAAATGAAATAGAGACAGCAGGGTGATCAGTGGCTTAGCCACAGTGCGAATACAACTGCATTAAGTAAGAACATGTTGGGATAATATATTTTTGGAAGTAAAGAATAACTTCTCCATGGGTAATATACTGTTCTAGAAATTACCCAGGCTTCTGTTTTGGGATTAGGAGGAAGGCTACAGGCCACCATCATATGAAGTGGGAAAAAGTGGGGGTTGGGAACAAGGAAAAACAGTAAAACCAAAAATACCTAAGAGATAAAGGTGGACTTTGGAAATTTACAATGAATGTGAAGGGGACTTGCAAAGGGGCTACAACCAAGAGTGCAAAGGTGAACAAAACTTCATCCGCATGCTCCACGGTGTGTGGATGATGCTGAACTATCTTACAAAGCCTTTGATTCTCCTTACTCACTGATATTAGAGACTGAACTTCCGAGATCAGACTGTTCAATGAGAATATGTTACTAAAAACTGCAAGAAAAACCTAACAAAATACACTACTTACCCAAGTTAGCAGTGTTTTACAAGACACATGGACTATGAAAGGCGGTATGACTTTTCTGAAGATTGTAGCTCTTCAGCTACTGGACACAGTGATACTGAGATAAGTAAAATGTCTGATGAAAATTTCAAAAGTTTTTCTGTTCCAATGGATAAATCTACAAAAATATTCCATATCTTCCATATCTAAGGCCCAGGGAACATTACAGAAAAGGGGACCAAAAACGATAAGAGACAAAAGATAAGGGATTTGCTTTGAGGTTGTTTCTCTCAGTAATATAAAATACTATAACTCTATTGTCTTCTGACATGACTACCCAGCTTGAACTGACTGAACAAGAAGGGCAGGAATGAACATACTGAACTGGATGAGGAAAAACCCTTATCCCAAACTTCCATGCAAAAAAACCTACACAAAGAACTACAGGCTACCGAGTAAAGCTGGACACAGAGAGGTGTTTCTTCTAAGGGAGCAGCCACTCACAATTGATTGCCCATTGTCTAATGAACATGACTGATAATAGGCATACACGTGAACTTCACAGTTTTTATTTATGAATATACTTTATTTATGAATATACTTAATTCATAAATATAATAATACTCATAAATAAAATATACGTTTATTTATGTATATATATAATAGTAATTGGTAATGGAAAAAATGATTCTAATAGACAAGTCAAAGGCCAAAAATCATTCTATGCATTTGAAGAAGAATGAGGAGGGATATATGGGGTCATTTGGTAGAAGGAAACAGAAGGAAGAAATGTTATAACTAAAGAAAATCTCAATAACAAACAAAGGAGCCGAGGAGTTCAATCTGGAAGGAGCACTCAAAATCACAGAAGGAAATTGGGATCTGGGAAAAGTATAATTGTTAGAAATGGAGAAAAGACTAAAGTTATTAATGAACAAACAGAATTCAGGAAGAACACTATAAAATACTCTCCTCTCTACATAGCATAGTTATCACATTTATGAACTCAGCATCTGTAGTTACCTTCAGAAAATTTGTAAAATAATAAGTCATTCTAAACTCCAGCATTGAAAGGATAGAAGGTAGATGACCTCGAAGTGTTATCCTTTACTCAGTAGTTATTGGCAGTTGCTAGTTGCTAGTAGAAGTAGTCTTTTCTGAGGATATACTCACTGGTAACATCTTCTGCCCCACACCATGGCTATATGGGCATCACTAACTAACTTGACTTAGTGGGTTATTAAAAACATAGGATCTGAAGTTGAAATATATTGATGGTGATATTGGGGGTAATTAGAAAGTGATAATGGGAAATACTATTTTATTTCATTCTATATATGTATTAAGGTGTTAATAATAAAGAAAAAGAAAACGTGAAAATCTACACCAATAGACTTGACTAAAATGAAGAAAAACAAGGGAAGTAAGACAAGGCTGGTAATATACTATATTCAAACATCTATCATTAAGATTTAAAAAAAAAAACTGTGACTACCTCATAAAAGAATTCAAAGAGAGACTCATAGCCCTAACCTAAGGATGCACATAGTAGAAGAATTAATTGAATGTGAAAAGTTAAAAAACAAAAACAGCAAGCAGAGATATATAATGTGGTCATATTATTTTTTAATGAAAAAAATAATCTCATGTGAAATATCATCTCCCTAAAGCAATATTTACATTCATATTAGATTCAGTCATTTTGAGAAACATTTTTTAAATACTTCAAGAGCTAAGATTAAAGTCTCCCCTTTCTTAATCTTAAATTTATGGAGTGTTGGTAAGAAAAATAATGGAGACATAAAATTTAGTTAAATACAATAAATGAACTGAAAGTTGTTCACTCCCTAAGTTTCAGTTCTCCATTGTTTATTAAAAATTACTTCTTTGAATGATTATCTATACCTGTATGGCTATCGGCAGCATCTAATTTCCTTGGTGGGCAAATAAACTAATTACAGACATCCTATTGATTATAATTAAGAGACTTTCAAAGATGGCAAAACACATTTCAAGATATGATTTTCTTTTATGTTGCTTCTCCATCTTTCTTTGTGTGTATATATTAATATATTATACACTTCATGTTACTATCTTAAACATTATAATATTTTGAAGAATAAAATACCTTCTTCCAAATGATTGTGTGAACTTTTTAGCATCTCCATATGGCCTCTTTCATTTGAAGCTTTTACAAACTTGTTTTGAGGCTTGTGGCATTGGCACTAAGAAAAGGCATTCCAACTACTTCCTTAATATAAAACCATTTAGGATGTTCACTTTAATATTTTGTTTATTAGTGTAATCTGGGATATTTGAAACACAGATTCCTTCTTTTTATCAGACTCTATGACATATTATCTTTCTTCACTAACATGTGCACCTGTAGCTTTTGCTGCCAATTGCTACAAATCTTTGCTTGGGTCTTCTTGACGGAAAATAGGGTTTGGTAAATGGCTTGACACAGTTTCCTATATGCAAAACATAAAGGGCTGAAAATAACACTGAACTAATAAAAGTGTGAAAAGTGATCACCTTAGTTTAATTATAACCACAGAAAAGGCAAAGCTAAGGCAAACTCATAAATACTCGTATACTAAGCAGACATAGCAAGGTACTCTGATCATGTTACTGAGAGACATATTTGCTTACCATGAACCACATTTAATTGTTATTCTTCTTCTTTTATTAATTCCTTGAGAAACTCACATCATGAACTCCACCCCACAAATCTCCTGGTCCCTCAGTACCTGTCCTTTCCTCTGTGTCTCTCTCCCAAAAGGAAAGCTAAAAAAGAATAAATTAAGATAAAGATAAACAATAATAGTCAAAAAAAACCAATAATAGTCCCAGTCACTGAACTGCTGCTGAGGACTCAGCTGCCTCCACCTCGACCTAGAGCCTCCTTGCTTTTCTTCCTGAAGCTCCATGTCTCCCTCCTCCTCACATCCCCTGCCTTCTCCTGCAGCGGCATTCTGCAGGCCCTCTCCACCGAGGAAAAAGGGAATCGTATCTTATGTCTGATGTTCAGAATCTCTATGCTTTTGACCCCTTTGCTGATGCAAGTAAGGTCCTGAGGATTACATCCATATAAAAATTCAACAGAGAAACGTCAGGAAGACCCTTACTACTGTCCAAGGGATTGCTGATGATTACGATAAAAAGAAACTAGTGAAGGCCTTTAAGAAGAAATTTGCCTGCAATGGTACTGTAATTGAGCATCCAGGATATGGAGAAGTAATTCAGTTACAGGGTGACCAGCACAAGAACATGTGCCAGTTTCTAATAGAGATTTGACTGGTTGAGGATGATCAGCTGAAAGTTCATGGGTTTTAAGTTCTTGTAACACTGAAGCTTGAGGATTTCCTTGCAATGAGTAGAATTTCCTATGAGAAAGCTTTGGTTTGGCCAGGATTGAGAATCAGATGGATATCCATAATTTGGCTTTGTCTAAAGAGCTGTTTTGTATCATTTGTTGAATGATGCATCTAAATTAAAAAAAAAAAAAAACGTGAGAAGGGTATAAAATGATGAAATGATCCCAATAAAAGGACTTTTTCAGGCACTCAATGTGAACATCAGAAGATGAACATAATTTGAAAGTGACCATTCAGGGAGGCATTGATTAAATCATAAAACAATAGCTTACATAACTAAGTGAAGCATGCTAACACTACACAAAAGAGCAAAAATGTGACATCCCGTCAACATACTAGATGTGTATCCAAGAAGAACAGTAGTATTTTATATGCTAAACTGTGATGGTTTTGCTCCATTTTTCTGTCATTTCAAAATTGGACCTAACACAGTTTATAGAAAATTATTTATGTGACTAATATTAAAATACTAAAAATTATATTCTTAAACTCCTGTTTTTATCTCTAGTTGATGTCAGGCTGAGTTCTTAAGGCTTTGAGTTGAGTAAAAAACAAATAATATTTCTAAAATCTACAGGACAATAAATTAAAATTTTATATATTTATTAAATCTTAAAAGGAATCAAAATTTTTAAATATTTTGAGGATATCATCAGAGCAGCTGAATAGAAACACTACTTGAACATAAACGATTTTCTAAAATTATTTCTGCCCCCCCAAAATCCATAACCTTAGCCTAAAGTTTCTTACGTTCAGTCCTCTAATGACCATCTTTGCAAGATAAATATCTACATGACCCCGCATATACAAACATACAAAATGCACATGTGACATGAGTACTTACTGATAATCAGTTAGAAATCAATAGATTTAAAAATTAGAATTGCTACTAAAATCAGTAATTCTCCACATAAAGCACAGAGAGAGATAACATTATTGCTTCTTAAAGACACGTGTGCTGTCACGCACACTTCTCAGTTTATAAACATGTGGGAATGATTGGGGAAGCGGAACAGGTTATAGGCCTTGGACATGACAGAGGTTTGACGTAATGAGTGTCAACATTTGACAATATGTTGATAGACAAAGGGAACATTTTCCTATTTGGAAAAATATTGTACACAGAAAGAAAACAACTGCATGACAGCACCTATATTGGCAATGTATTGTAGAACATGTTAAGACACAGGTGCAAGGAAATGTTTCTGTGACATAGTTGCAGCTGAATATTCATAAGAAAGACAATCCTTTGCATCAGTCTTCAGGGAAGGGATGAGTAACAAAAATAACAAACTTCATTATTAAATATTTTTAAGTCGACTTTTTTCTTAGGACTTAGTAAATTAGTAATCATCATAAAATTAAATTGAGGGTTCACTGCAATTAATCTAAACCTTGTCAAGCTTAATGGCTACTGAATTGACATATAACACAATATTTTATTTTTAAAATATGTCATCTATATAACCATACTTGATATTTCAGGAATTAGTATACATTTAGTTATCTTGCAGAAACACATATTTTACAAAAAAGCTGTAAAATAAAAACATACAGCAGAATAAATAAGTCTCCTACAAATAGTGCTTCATTTGATATTTGCACACAAGGAAATTCTCTTTATTCAGGAATAAAGGTAACACAATAGATCAAAATATTCTGTGACTTATTGGGCATACATATTCATCTAATTGAGAAACAGTCTGGAAAATCTTCAATCACTTATAACAAATAAAAAACCCTGGGAAAGATATTGGCTGAAAAGAAAATAGTGTTTTCTTCTAGACTCAAACACTTGAATATTTCTAGGGTAAGTAGGAGAGAGAAAATATAAAGATAGAGATATGCTGAAGTGAACCTAACAAACTAATGATGTAATCATAGTTAGAAAAAGAAGAAGAAAGAGAGTGGGATTTATATGAGGGTTTATTCTTTTAGATGGTTTGAGAGACAATAATCCTGGCTCAGGGATTTTGAGGTTTAGATGAAGTTTCACACAAATGCTGCTGCTGGTCTTCTCATTATGATAAGGCACTTTCAGATTGAACTAGAAAAGAAATAATTAGATATGTTTTATATATGTAATTTAAATTGTCTAATTTTTGTATCTAACAAATCCAGCTTTACTATGAATGAAGGACACTTCGAAATATCTTAACACCATTTTAATCATTTATTATTCACTATTGGGTACCTTTGAAATGAAAACAAAAGCAACTGTGTTTGTAATTCAGGTTAAAAATTATACTTCTAAATAGTGATGACTAGAATAGGGACTGTAAGAAAAATGATCCTGAATGTAATAAAAGGAGGTCATGGAGAATCATGTCAGAATCATGGCAGGCTTTGATAGTATTCTATAATGGAACAATGCTATTAGAAAAAGAAGATATTTTCAAGATGAAAGATTGATATTCCTAATGTGAACATCAGGGCATTAATAGTCGATCAATAAGTGGTTCAGAATACTTCTTAATGGAGTAGAAGAAGTAAAATTTGGTGACCAATGTAATTTACTGCACTACACACACACACACACACACACACACACACACACACACACTGCTAATTTTTCAAGTGAATGTGAGAGCATTCTATATTTTCCATTTCTAAAATACATCTTAGTCATTTTTAATATTTCTTTATTATGTATTTCATGTTTAAATAATGTACTTTTAGTATACCCCCAAGATATAAAAAGCTGTAACTAAGCACATGGATCAAATTTTGATAAAGAAACTTATATTTCATTAAGAATGACATCATTATACTGATTAATTTTAAGTTGCACTAATTTGGGGAGAGAAAAAAAGAGAGCATAAGGTAGGTTTTTTAGCTTTCTAGCTTATGGAAACATATATCAGAGCAATATTTAAATTTACTTCATAAAAGTATTATATGACCCATTCCAGGTTAACCTTCCTTTAATCCTTTACTCAATTTCATGCGAATATTCTATCCTTTCTAAACATTCTTCTTATTGTTTCATTTATTAATCTCTTGGTCAAATGTCTAATGAATAATTTCAATGTTTAGGCATGCTTCTTAAATAAGAAAGATAGAATAACATAGTTTGGTGTAGGAGTTTCTTCTGTTTGTATGTTGCTTTCATTGGTTAATGAATAAAGAAACTGATTTGGCCTTTTGAGAGGGCAGAACTTAGGTAGGCAGGGAAAACAGAACTGAATGGTGGGAGGAAGAAAGCAGAGTCAAGAAAAGCCTTGGATCCTCCATCAGAGATGGATGCTGGTTAGAATTTTGGTAAGCCACTGCCACCTGGTGATACACAGATTAATGGACACAGATTAAACTAATATGTAAGAGTTAGCCAATAAGAAGTTAGAGCTAATGAATGGCCAAGCAGTGTTTTAATTAATACAGTTTCTGTGTGGTTACGTCAGGCATAACATAGCTGGGTGGCTGGGACAAACAAGCGGCCCCCTCTCCCTACAACAATAGTTTTCAAAATATGCATAGCAGAATCCTACCTTTGTGAAGTTACATTTTCATGGAAAAACTCAACAAAGAAATCTTTGGAAACGATTTTTCTAATCCTTTGAGGATGTGCAAGCACCCTTTTTTTTTTCTCCTCCTCATTTACTGTTACGCACCTGTATCCCTGTCAGAGTCACTTATATATCATGCTTATTTAAGTGTTCATGCTGTTAATAATAAATTAGATCAGCTTCTTAAATTAAACTGTAGAATGCTTGACTTTTGTTATCTACTTGTTTTGGCAGACAGGGTAAAGATGTTTGTCTCCAGTCCTGGTAGTCTGATTTTGTTCACCTGAACACACATCGTAGATGGAGAAAGACTGACTGTAAATTGTTGTCCTTTGATCACCGTAGGCACACTATGACATGAATATACTTACACACATACAACCACCACCAATAAATAGACAGACAGGCAGACAGATGGAAATTGACTGATAGAAAAATACATAAATGTGGCTGGTAGAAATATCAGTTGTAGAAATATTAGCAACTGTTTGTTTAGAAACAATCCAGATGAGAGAACATTACAAATAAAGTATATTGAATTCTGTTCAAGGGGGAAATTAAGCTTCTTTTAAATTCAGAACCTGACGATTAAGGAAAATGGAAATGTAAAGTCTGTGTGAAACTTATGGTCTTTTGGAAAGTAATGTTTTCAGTTGGTAGGTAGGCTGTTGTATTAGCATGTAATCTTTGTCTCAAACAACATGGAAGATGAGGATCTGTAGTCTGACCTCCACATGCATTCTGTGACATAGATGTGTCTATATATAGACACAGAATCACAACTGATTGTTATTGAAACTGTGTGGAAACAAACTCAAAGGTACTAAGATATCAAAGATAAGATACTTCTAAGCTATAAAAACAGTGAAAATGGATAAAATCAGTTATTTTATTTACATATCTTTCTACATGTATAAAATGTCATAAGAGATTTTACAATAGTGAATTTTTTAGTTGATTCAGAAGCCTTATTGTGGCTATTTTGTCAATATTTTCTTCTTTAGAGCTTTTATTCCCTCCCCCACCTCTGTTTCACTTTAAGAGCTTAAATATTCTGCAAATGAAGATTCCAATGACAAGGCTGTATTCCACAGTCATTGCTGTATAGATATATTTGTTTCCCTATAATCTAATATCTAATACACGTTTGCACGACATTATCATTATGTATCAAATAGTTTGAAATTTACCTGCTGAAGTCAACATCGTAAAGTTAAATTTTAACACAGGAGAATGAAGAGAACCAAGGAAAACTATTGTGTTAGCTTTGATCAGTTACACATTGTAATAAAGATATTGAAGGGAATTCAAATCTAACTTAATTTGAGGATAGCCGCAGGCATTCTGTGTTTGTATTTCTTATAACTTTGCAGAGACTGTTGAAAGTTCAATGAGGTATGCCTCCCAGCAATGACTAACCTCAGAAGAAAAGCCACAAGAAGGCTTAGGAGGCTGAGCCTGTTTAGAGCAGAAAAAACAGGAGTGCAGATTCCAATCTCCTTATGACTCACAGTAAAACTGTTTAAAAAATACATTAAAGGAAGGAATTCTTCACTGGTGTGCTTGGTAAAAAATGATTACCTATTATTCTAGAGAGGAAAACCAACAATTAGTAAGGAAAATTAGGCTGGTTCTAGTTAAAATGGATCAAATTTCATATAGCATTTAATGTAGTTTGTAACAGGGTAGATTTTCAGCGAATAGAACTGCAAATATTGTTATTTTTGAGGGTGTAGCACCAGTGTGTATACCCTCCAAAACTTTATATTGAGCCTTTTACTTGATAATCCCTCATTAAATACCAACGAGCTGAATTTCATTGAATAAGTAAAAAAGAATATTTGAATAGATGAACTGAAAGACTATACGTCATTTCTTTTATCAGGATTGATAACATCAAGTAACTTCTTTAAGGAAAACTATACATGTAGAGTAAAACCAGTAAGTCATGTTATCGTGGCAATTGTACAGACAATGGAGATTACATTTTAGTCCTAAATTGGAAAGATTAAAACTGTAAACCCCTGAGCTCTAAAATTATGTTTAGAATTGTTTATTCCATTTTAATTCTAAATATCAAATTTTTATGATTGAAGATGTTCAAGGTAGATATTTGTTTAGGATATCAAGAACATGGACATGACCATACATCTCAATTTGATGCTTATAAGAGCATTGTATATAAAAAATCATATAAATACTTATTTATAGTCACCAGAATAGGAGAGATTGACTTTTGATACTATTTATTACTAAATTGAACATACAATAGAAAAAATACATATTTTGCAGAGTTCATACAGCATACCTCATGATAAATGCAATTGTAGCTTAAGGAACTTTATTTTGTGCTGATTTTTACTTTCTTGTTAATTTTTTAGTATACTTTTCATTTTAGTATGTGTTTTCCTGTTTGTATGTATATGCATGTGTGTGTGTGTGTGTGTGTGTGTGTTCACATATGCCGTAGTATATATACGGAGTTAAGAGTAATAATTGCACTCATCAATTCTCACCTTCTGTCACATGTCAAATTAACGATATTCAATGGAAGGTAACCAAATTTATAATCCTGTTCTCAGTTCCAGATCCAAACATGCAGAGTTAATAATATAGACATCTACTTTCAATCAATAGCCTTCCTACAAAACAAACAGGAGTAGTTAGTGTTCCGCAGATTTGGTGGTTAATTTCACGCATATTTTCATTTCATGTGTATAAACACTTAGGACTTTTCCATTCATTTCTGGGAGCATCCATAGTGTTTAATTTCACCCCTATTTTCACATTTCATGTGTATAAACACTTAGGACTCTTCTACTTATTTCTGGAAGCATCCATCAGACTGAAGGGTTTTGACATTTGCAGAAATCATAACTATTGAAGATTTTTCTTGTGCTACTCACGATTTGTGTTGTCAAAGTAATATTAATAAAATCTTTGTACACATCACCCAAATTCTATGTAAAGTCACATATTCTTACAGAAACCAATATTTTATTTCATACTCATAAAATTAAAGATATAAAATATGAAAAAGGAACATTAAAGGGTCTAAGAGCTGACGTGTCCTTGCAACTTGACAAAATTTAGGTACATTCTGAAGAAAACATTTTTTCCCTTCAGCATCAACCCATTTACGAACCAATTTATTTTTGAAATAGGCCTCAGGGGCAGTGTGGTGGGTGGCTGTAATGGGGAATATCTCTCTGGCCACTCAAGGAAATTGCTATGGACTTTTAATCTTATTTTGATTAAGTTCTGTGTAGATTGTGTCTGCCAGGCTGGCAATAAGATTACTGGTTCTGAGATCTCTTGGCTGCTATTGGACTGAGATTCAATTTTTTCCAACTTTTTCAAGGTTAAATTGAAACAATATTATCCATTCTTTCTAAACAGTATATATTTAGGTTTTGACTTGTTCTAGAAACTGCAATGTTAATAAAAATTCCAAATTTTAAAAGCCACAAGCATATGGGAGCCAACTTTTGTAAAATCAGTTTTATGTATAAATGCAAAGAAAGGAAATTTTTTTAGGCAAATTCAGCCTATTTTCATATACTTGATATTTCCGCAGAGTAGTTTTGTAAGGAAGAAATATGGTTTTAAAATCAATAATGGAAAAAGAGTGGTTTGTTAGAGAAAAACTAATGAACAGTGTGAAGCTTTGTTTATTTATTTTTTATCTTCTTTTTGATTTTTTTTTCTGTAGACATCCAATAATGGAATGAATCACTTTCTGTTTTGGCGTCACCAAGATAACAAAATGAAACTTCAGCCTTTTTTTGTTTTTAACTCAGATTAACCAGAAATAATTGCATATTCATCAGTCTAAAAGTTCATCCACTTTTTAAAGTAGAACCCTGCTATTATACTAGATTTTATTGACTGTTAAACCAAAGTTTATCCTCAGGAATTTAAACTTCTCATTGTGATTCTTGACTGCAGTTGACATGACTTCCAGAACAGCCTGGGAATTATCAAGGCATTTTCTGTACAACTAAAACAGCAGCAAGAACACAAGGTGAGCTTCTTGGCCCATCTTGTAGGCACTTTGACTTTTGAGTTCAGGGCTTCCATCTGCCCTGTCCATGTATAATCTTCCCATCATCTCAGAGACATGATGTGAAATGAGTTTGAAGGAAAGTCAGGAATTCTGATAGTCAGAGCTATCAGCCCCTGCCTGGTACATATCATCCCGTTATCCTTCCAGGAGTGTAGCAGTGTGCGCTGCGTCTATTGCACTGTCATATGAGAGCACGTGGGTGGAACTGCCAGGCAACACTGTTCTGACCGTCTGGTTCATAATTCAGTGCCTATCAGTGGGTTACAATCTGGTGGGCAGGAGTGCTTCAGACACTCCTCCAAGTGCAGGGACTGTGATTATTTCCCGGGATATAAAATCACATACAGTCTCCCCTTGTCCACAGTGTGGTGATGGCTGAGAGCAGTGTATAACAGTGCATGAGAAGTTAATTCAGATGGTAACGTTTCCACTCGACATTCCATGTTCAATATTTTATGTAGCTGTAGTTTGTGCTTCAATAACTTTATAGAAATCTAAATGAAAATCGATAAGTTTTTTTTAAGTTTAAATAGGTTTTAAAGTAATATCGTGACTATTTTTACAAAAGCAGAAAATAAATGATTTCAGGATTTCATCCTCTAATAATCATGAACATTTCTACATCAATTATTTTCTTCATAAAAGCTCTGTTCAAATTATTTCTAAAGCCGATTACTTCTAAGGAAATATATTAACACTTAGCTTAATCTTAACTGATTAAGATCTGTCATTTCACAAAGGCTGTAAAAAAGGGAAGGGATTTCTAGTTTTAGTCACTAGGTATTGTGAACCCAAATTGAAAAGCGTGTTTCTACTATATTTTAGAACATATTCCAAATTGGTTTATATACAATTTTAAAGATATTTGGTATCATCACTGCAAGCTTATTATACTACTTAAATGCATCAAAAGATATGAACATTTCCAAATTTAAATGAGGCTCATTTAGCCTAGACTTAAAACTTGAAAGGGGATTTCTGCACTAGGAATTGGTTGAACTCATTCATAATACAATCTGTGGTTTTTCTTTGACTTGGTGTTTCTCACTTTACTTTGTGAAAGGTTAAAAAGATGAGGAGGCACCGACCTTTTTAAGTAGTATTTCAAAATACACTGTATAGTTTTATTTGTTTTAAATTTAAACCCCAATTTTACATATCTGACATATTTTCTATACATATTGTTGTGTGTATAATATTTTTGTCTTGCTTAATTTTTCAGTTTTCCCTTTTATGTATTATGACTTTGAAATGTCAAGTTTGCCAATGATATGTCTTTTTTTATTTTTTTCCGCATATATATATATTGATTTTTCGAGACAGGGTTTCTCCGTAGCTTTTGGTTCCTGTCCTGGAACTAGCTCTTGTAGACCAGGCTGGCCTCGAACTCACAGAGATCCGCCTGCCTCTGCCTCCCGAGTGCTGGGATTAAAGGCGTACGCCACCGGCTTCCGTTTATTTATTTATTAAAGATTTCTGTCTCTTCCCCGCCACCGCCTCCCATTTTCCTCCCCCTCCCCCAATCAAGTTCCCCTCCCTTGTCAGCCCATAGAGCTATCAGGGTTCCCTGCCCTGTGGGAAGTCCAAGGACCACCCACTTTTAAGTGGTATCCTTAACATAGTAATGCGTTTCACACAGAATTTTTTAGACAAAATGTACTTAGACCATAGTCACTGCAGTCCTTCCAGTTTTTCCTTCCTTCTTGCTTGCTCTCTCCATTATTCCCATCATTCCTGGTTTCTCTTCTACCTTCAAGCCTTTAAACCTTGCGTGTGTGTGTGTGTGTGTGTGTGTGTGTGTGTGTGTGAGAGAGAGAGAGAGAGAGAGAGAGAGAGAGAGAGAGAGAGAGAGAGAGAGAGAGAGAATCTCTTTTTGTGTGTGTAACTTATTTGTTTTAATTTGATCACCCGAAGTTTCAGGATTTCTCTGCTATTGATCAGAATTCATTCTTGATTACTGAATACAATTGCGTTACATATACCTCCCCTATTTTCCTTTACTTTTTCATCGTCTGTCTGCCATCTAAGTTGGTTCTATAGCTTGATTGTTATTAATAATACTTCAATAAATATTGATGTACACATGACTTGTGAATTGAGAATTTAATTTGATCAGAGCCTAACTCTTTACACAATGACTTTGTGCATCTTCCTAATGCTCTTTTATATTGAGCCCTTAAAATTGTCACTAAAATATTGTTACATTACTTCAACCTCCAATATTCCTTCCCTAGTATCTGTCTCTTACTATTTGACTATTTTCTATGTGCACATATATCAATGAAGTTATAAATACAACCTGTAGAGTATGTTTACTGTTAGTTGCATGTGTGGCATTTTGGCTTGACCACTTGGCAGTACATAAACAATTAGGAGGCTCAAACCTAAAAAAAAAAAAAAGAATTCTCCCTTTCTTAGCAGCTATTAATTACACATATCTCTGCAACTCTGTTTGGGGTTCATAGATTTTCCATATGTTGGCATATCAAATATTTTTTCACTCTTCAGGTTGTCTTTAGGAAGCCACATTTTTTATGTATCATGGGTGTAACATTCCTTTCATTTCTAGAAGAAATACCTTGCAACCAACCTTACTGGTCCTCTGTACCTCACAGATTTTCTCCTTCTTCTGTGATATTTCTTAAACCATAGGTATAAAGGTTCTGTGGAAGTTGTGTCATCTGGGCATGGGCACCACTCAAAAAGATGTCTTCTGAATTTGGCCAGTTCTGGTCATCTGTTTCTGCATTTAGTTATAAAACAAAACATAATTGGTGCAGGGAGAAAACTACACTCGTGTATAGAAGAACACAAGAATAAGCAGTTCACATGTTCATATGGATAATACTGACTTAGGAAACTGACAGTGTAAGATTCTTACAAAACCTATGAACTTACTTGTCACAGGTAGTTGGGTAAATTCTCTGTACCAGCCATGATTTTACTTCTATGGAGTGGGCCTTAAATACAAGTAGACTGTTCTTGGTGGTCATGGAAATATTAGGGTCACTATATACTTAACATCCTATGAATAAGTGGTTGCTTGACACATTTTGGAGTAATGCATGTACATCCTCCTGAGTTCAAGGGCTTTGTGACATTTGCTTACTCATTTATTCCCTGCAAATCTATAGCAGTACTTACAATTTTTTTTCTGTAAAGTTTTAATGCAAACACAAAGAGTTTTAGATTTGTTTTCTCTTAAATGTGACAGGTTAAGACTCTCAACCTTCTGCAGAACTACAAAGGAAGGCAAAACAAGAGAAATGAACAGAAGAAACTTATAACTAACATATTTGTGAATGTACATTTGAATTATAGCATAAAGTTGTGCTAGATAAGTCATCTGGAGATACTTAAGTACAAAATTCTTCTAGAAACTTCTCAGTTAATATTCTCTTGATTTCTGTTTCATATTTATGAAAACAGATTTATTATTCTTAAATATTAAAAATTAAGTTTTCCATAAAATGAAAGCCAATAATTTAAATTTTAATAAAGTGAAGAAGAAATTCTGCAATGCAACATTGACTGTACCTTTTGTTAGTGAAAGGCAGTGTGTGAATATTAGACATCTGTTAATATATAGTGAACAGTTTGTTATTCATCTTGGATTTATGAGTGTCCTTCTTAAAGCATATGACCAACTGAAGAAAATATAGTTTATAATGTTACAAAAATATTTGAATGGAAGGTGCATAAAAGGGTTGGATAAAGGACAGGAAAAAGTGAAAGTGAGGTCATTATATTTCAGTTTTGAAACATCTTATGAAAAATAAAATAAAATTTCTATCCCACAAAGACTTGATGACACTGGTTTTAAAATAATCAACTCTTGACACAATCACTCACTATGTCTTACTTATGCAACTGAGAACTCTTTAATTATACGAATTATAATTTATCCTGGTAGTGTCATAGGAAAAAAGATTAATTACTTTTAGCAATCAATTTTACAGATAATCATAGTTCTTTATTTCAGCTACAAAAAGAAAAGTTTTCAGATAAGCTAATGCATAAAACATGAATACTATTCACTCAGTAGTAAAAAGGAAATCAGCATTGAAATATTTCTTCCACACAGTTGGTTAAAAACTGCCTCTTTTTGGTGTGTAACTCATAATTATATTTTTAAGTTCAATTGACTCTTAACATAGAAACAGAATTTTAAACAAACACTATTTCAAAAATGATAGCTTTAAATTGTTCATATTTACAAATTCAGTTTTGTGAAATTTATATTATGTTTTTATATCGTAAATGCTACAATAGATTAGTTAAAGACTGCAGTATGAATTAAAATAGAGGATTATTTGAAGCACTTGAAGGCCCAAGGCAGAGTTCTTTATAAGTAGTCCTCTTTCAATCAAGATTATCGCTTTCCAAATTTAAACCTACTTCAGCCCATATTATACATTCATCTTGAAGGTCTAACCCACAAGTCATACCAGAATCACAGTTAAATAAAATGAATTTCTTAAGCAGCGTGCATTTTGAAATTCTCTGTATTTTGAATTATAGATGAAATTAAGAATAGGTTATGACAGGCTCTATTGTATAAACAAACACCTACTGGGTCCAGTTAACACATGTAAACACGTGAAATAATCAAGTCTGAGGGGGATATGAAGGTAAGAGCACAGATAAAGGCAGGGTACACCCTTTCTCAATTATTTATAGGAAATTTTGAAATCCCAATTTGTAATAATGTCTTCTTGTTATTTGAAATAGGGGTCTCAGAGTACAGCAGGAAACTCCTATCAGAACAAGCCTAGCCTTGTGATTTTTTTTTTTCATTCTTGGATGCCAGGCAATAGTGGAGAGAAATGACTCCAGAAAACAGGACTTTGAGCCCTATAGCTGAATAAAACATGTCCGTCCCAACACATGTCATGCACTGAATCCCACAGGTGAAGAAAATTTTATCTCCTCCTCATATGTCTTGCAGGTACACACAATGATACTGAGTATAAGCTTCCCACAGGTCAGGGAACCCTGATTGCTCTTCGAGCAGATGAGGGAGGGTGACTTGATCGGGGGAGGGGGAGGGAAATGGGAGGCGGATGAAGGGGGAGGCAGAAATCCTTAATAAATAAATAAATAAATAAATAAATAAAAGAAAATAAAATTAAGTAAAATGAAAAAATAACACTTAAATTTTAAATGTAGACTTTCAATATTTTTGGTAGTTAGTTTAAAAATATTTTATGGTGTTAAAGGAAGTTCCATCTTAAAATGTATTTTACATTTCTTTTGATGGAATAATAAAACATTCATCCTTGGTTTAATAGGTTTGAGATATTATTAAATCAATCGATTATTTTAATTTTTATCAATTTATTTTATTTGTAAACTGTGGGATTGGCAAGTGCTCATATGCCATTAACTCCAGCTCCAGGGGTTAGAGCTCCATATATGTGTGAGTTTCTTGGCACATGCTCCCGCTGTTAGGAGTCCTCCAAGAAGACCAAGCTACATAACTGTCACATATATGAAGAGGACCTAGCTGAGTGCCATCCAGACTCCTAGATTGTCAGTTCTAACTCTATGAGCTCCTATGAGCTCAGGTTATTTGATTCTGAAATTCTTCTTTTTCTATGCTTACTATTCTTAGTTTTTGTCTTTTCATAGTGTCCTGGGTTTCCTGGATGTGTTGTTTTAGGAGCTTCTAGATTTGCCATTTTGTTTTTGACTGATGAATCTCTTTCTTCTTTATATATCTTCAACACCTGAGATTCTCTCTACCATCTCTTATATTCTGTTGGTAATACTTGGATCTGTAGTTCCTGCTCACTTGCACAGATTTTTCCATTTAATTAATTGCCTCCGTTTATTGTTTCTAGTTCAATTTTATTCAGTTTATTGTTTCTAGTTCAATCTTTATTGTTTCTAATTCAATTTCTGGGTCTTGAATAATTTCTTTCCTGTGTTTGTTTTTACATTGCTTTCTTGGCATTCTTAAAGGGACATGTTAATTTCCTCTAATCTTTTGTTTTTGTAATCCTGTACTTCTTTAAGGCAGGTTTTCATTTCCTCTTTAAGGCCTCTATCATCTTCATAAATTTGTTTATAAACACCTTTTACAGCTTTGCTTTAGCTGAGTTGGGATATTTAAATTTTGCTGCTGCAGGATAGTTGTACTCTGGTGGTGCCATTTTACTCTGGCTGCTGTTGTATGTTTGCTTCCATTAGCATTCAGACATCTGGGTTTGGGTAGATCAGGTCCAGTCCGTGATTTCTGAGTTTATTTTCATTGAATGGGTGTTTTCTTCATTCATTTCTGGCTTCTTTCTTTCTTTTCTTTTTGTGGTCTCTATTTCTGGTGGTCTATATTTCTGGTGGCCTGTATAACCTCTGTTCTTATAGAGGATCTCTGTCCATGTTTGAGTCTGGCCTTTTGGCAGTTAATTGGAGTTTGGTAAAGCAAGGGTATCTTTGTTCTTTTGATATGTGTGCCTTCATCTGAGTAGCAGAAGAATAATTTGAGTAGTGTGATATGTGCCTGAATGGATAAAATCCACTGGGTTTGGGGTCAGGGCTTAGTAGCACCACAGGAGATGAGCTGGGCAAGGGTCATTGGGAACAGAATCTAGGGAGTGGAAGAGTTTAGGTGGTATACTGGTCATATACCTGTTTTGGAAGGTGTGGCCAGTGAAAATGTTTAAATAGTGGAGAGATAAAAAATTTCTTGGAACATGAAGGAACACTGAGATAACAGAACATCCATGAATAAATATCTCTGAAGAAATTAAAACATATGGCTAGTGAGATGGCTTGGTGCATAAAAGGTGGCAAACTGAGTTTAATCCCCCAAGCCATCTTAAAGGTAGGGGAGTAGACTCTAAAATTGTCTTCTAATAAGCACATACATTTACATATATAGTTTTAAACACACAAAGAATTAAATTAATTTTAAAAAGAAATAACATTTTAAATTTTTTATTTATTTAAAGCAATCTTTTTGATTTTATAAATTCTGGTTGCACTGCAGACGACCCCTAAAATTGCCCAAACCTCATAACTGTCACCTCCATTTAGAGGGCCTAGTTTGATCCTATGCAGGTTCCCCAGCTGTCAGTCCACAGTCAGTGAGATCCCTCTAACCTGCTTCAGCTATTTCTGTGGACTTCCCCATCATGGTCTTGACCCATTTTCTCATATTATTGCTCCTTCCTCTCTATGACAATGACATCTTGAAATTTGCATGCAAATGGAAGGAACTGGAAAAAAAGCATTCTGAGTGGGGTAGTCCAGATCTATAAAGATAAGCATGGCATGGTCTCACTCATCGGTGGATATCAGACATAAAGGAAAGGATGCCCAGTCTTCAGTCCACAAGCCCACAGAAGCCAGGAAGCAAGGAGAATCATGAGAGAGATGTTCATGGATCCCCTTGTGAGTGGGAAATAGACAATATTTCTAAGTTAATTGTGAGCATGGAGGAAGGGAGTATGAAGGGGAGAGGGGAGAAGTGGAGGGGACAACAGATCATATGGGATCAGGAAGGTTGAATTGGGGGAAAGAGAGAGAGAGAGAGAGAGAGAGAGAGAGAGAGAGAGAGAGAGAGCAAGGAAAGAGATATCTTGATAGAAGGAGCCATTATGGGGTTAGCAAGAAGCCTTGCACTAGAGAAAAACCAGTATCCACAAGTGTGACCCCAACTAATAATCAAAGCAATAAAGGATGGGATGCTTCAATTGCCCTTTCTCTGTAATCAGATTGATGATTATAGGTCAAGGTCCTGGAAAACATAATTATTTTATGTGGTCACAGTCACCCTGGTAGCCCAAATCACAAAGATGCAACAAAGAAAGAGAATTGCAAACCAATTTCTCTCATGAATATTGATGCAAAAATACTCAGTAAAACACTTGCAAACTAAATTCATGAACACATCAAAAATAGCTTCCTCCATGACCAAGTAGATACAGGAATGGTTAAATATACAAAAACTTTAAATGTAATCCACCACATAAATGAACTGAAAAAAAAAGAAAATATACAGTCATGCTATTTTATGGTGCAAAATCCTTGCATAAAATCCAATGTCCTTTCAGTCTTGATGAGATCAGGGATACAAAGGTCATACCTAAACATAATAAATGTAACCTACAGCAAACCTACTTCCAACATCAAATTAAATGGAGAGAAACAACATAATTCCACTAAAATTAGGAACAAGGCAAGGCTGTCCACTCTCTCCATTCGTATTCAATACTTTACTAAAATTCTAGCTAGAGAAATAAGACAACTAGATAAGATCAAGTTTACATAATTGGAAAGGAAAAACTTAGTGTCTCTATTTGCACATGAGATGATAGAATACATAAGCAACTCCAAAAAATTCTGTGAGGGAACTACTACAGCTAATAAAAAACTTCATCAAAGTGATTGTACATAGGATAAAATCAAAGATATTAGCAGCCCACTTATACACAAATGATAAATGGGCAGAGAAAGAAATCAGAAAAACACCATCTTCCACAATAGTCACATATAATAAAATATCTTGATGAAACACTAACCAAGCAAATGAAATACTTGTATGGCAATAATTTCAAGTCTTTGAAGAAAGAAATTGGAGAATATAACAGAATGTGGAAAGATTTCCCATGCTCATGGATTAATAAGATTGATATATTAAAAATGGCCATCATACCAAAAGAAATGGACAGATTCAATACAATTCCTATCAAAATCCCAGCACAATTAAAAGAAGATTACTCAAATTCATATGGAAAAATTAAAAAAAATCAGGATAGTTAAGACAATGCTATGTAATAATAGAACTTCTGGAGGTTTCATTATCCCTGATTTCAAGCTTTACTACAGGGGGATACTAATAATAATCTCAAGGTTTTGGCATAAAAACAGAGGTGGATCAATGTAATTGAATCGAAGGCCCAGAAATAAATCTACACACATATGGACATCTGATTTCTCACAAAGTAGCCAAAATTATACAATTGAAAAAAAGAAAACATCTCCAACAATGGTGCTTGCATAACTGGATGTCAGCATGTAGAAAAATATAAATAGATCCATTTTATCACCATACACAAAATTCAAGTTTACGTGGATCAAAAAACTCAACATAAGACCATATGCACAAAATCTGATAGAAGATACATCACTGAATAGACTTGAGGACATTGTTGCAGGACATAACTTTCTTAACAGTACACCATTGGCACAGACACCAAGATTGACAATACATGGGACCATATGAAGCTGAAGAGTTATATAAGACAAAGGGCACTATGTAAAGGGCAAAACGGCAGCCCATAAAATGGGAAAACATCTTCACCACAACTGCACAGTGGGCTGATATCTAAAATATATAAACAATTCAGAAGAGTACACATCACAATTTAAAAAGTAATCCAATTAAATAATAATGCTCCAATCTACAGACCTATAGAAGCTAATCTACAAAGAAGGCTGAATGGGGGTTGGTTGTGTCTTCCGGGGAAGAAGAAATGAAATAGTTTTTGCTGGTGTACTGGGGGTAGCTGCTGAGATGGAAGCAGGAGGGATGGAGTGAGTGTACTGGAAGACTTGACTGGAAAAGGGGGCATTTGCAGGTGAGGTAAAAACCTAGTGTAGTATAAATTCACAGGGCTCTACATGGACGACCCCCAAGTAAGACTCATAGTAGTAGTGATGTGTAGCCTGAACTGGCCATCTGGTAACCAGGCAAATTTCCAGCGGAGGGATTCTCCAGTTGGAGACCCCAACACAGCCACATAACCTCTGAGCTACAATTTGTTCGGCCTACAAGGTATGCTGTAGTAAAGGTGAACCAGCAATTGTGGGAGTGATCAACCGATGACTGGTCCATTTTGAGACCCATGCCACATAGTAAGTCCACCCCAACACTACTTGTAGTACAAAGAACCAGAGACTAAATAGGCCAAAGACCTAGAGTAGAATTAAACATGACTGGCAAAAAGAAGTCAGTGTAATGATGCTTAAAGACACTCAGCTATACTTACAGGTTGGTGTTAGTCCAATTGTCAGCAGAGACTTTACCTAGCACCTAGTAGAAAGAGATGCAGAGACCCGTATCTAAATATTAGACCAAGCTTGGAGAACTCTGACGATGAAAGGGAGGAAGGATTGTAGGAGATAGAGGAGTTAAAGACATCACAATAAAATCCATAGAATCAACTAGACTGGTCTCATAAGCCTTCCCAGACACTGAACTGACAACCAGGCAGTTTTCATGAGACTGAGGTAGGCCCTCTTCATTTATGTAACAGGTGTGTAGCTTGTCATCTTCTGGGACTCCTCACAGTGAGAGCAGGGGTTGTCTCTGACTCTTTTGCAAGCTTTAGGGACCCTCTTCCTCACACTGAGTTGCCTTGTTTAGTCTTAATATGGGAGGTGGCATCTAGTCTTACGGCAACTTGTTATGCCAGTTGATGTCCATAGGAGGCCTGCCTTTTTCTGAATAGAAACTGTGGAGTGCACGGGGAGCAAAGAGGAGGGCCTGAGAAGAGAGGAGAGTGGGGATAATATAGTCTGGATGTAAAAAAAAGTAATAATGATAATTAAAAATAATTTTTAAAAATGAACAGCAAAGTGATGGGTGAGAACCATAAGAAATTTAAAATTATATATTTTAATACAATTTGTTCTTTATAAATCATGTTGACATATATAATATAAAGGAATATATTTTAATTTACTAGATTTTATTAATATGTAAATATGTCTTATTGTGTATTTGTGTATGCAGATATATAAGTACAGAGGCATTAATCTTTACATTTCTTTTGCTATGTGGTTAATATATTGTATCATAAATATTATAAATATTATTAATGAATTAATTGTATAATTATAAAATGTTTACTTTGGATAATCATATACTAGGGAAGTATTAAAACTTAACTCATAATAGGAAAGTCTTATCATATTGATGTGTATAAATTTATGAAACAAAAATACATTTAGATAAAAATACAGAATAGTTCATAACAATGAAAATTCTTGTTAAGTCTTTTTATTAAATAATTTTTTAAACAAACTATTCTTTTCATTTATATACCAAGCTCAGTCCCCACTCTTTCCCCTCCTTCTGCTCCCTCCATCTTCCCCTCATCCTACCCACAATCCATGCCTCAGAGAGGGTAAGATTTGCCATGGGGAGTCAACAAAATCTGGCAGAGTGCTTTTAGGCAGGACCAAGGCTCTCCCTACTATATCTAGACTGAGAAAGGTATCCCTCCAAAAAGAATGGGTTCCGAAAACCAGGAAAAGCAGTAGGGATACATCCTAGTCTCACTCCAGTGGCCCCACAGTCTGCCCCAGCCATGCAACTGTCACCCACATCAGAGGGCCTAGTATGGTGCTTGTTAAGTAATTTTTACAGCTCTGAATAAAGGCTTAAATAAGTTGTTGAAACTTTTAGCCAATGATTCTTGACCCTTGGGTGGCTGGTCATCAGTCTAATGAAAAATTGATAAGAAGGGGAGAAGTACCCAGCTGAACATCTAGCAAGAAATGTAATAAATGCAAGCAAAAAAAGCATCACCTTCCCTAAATACGGAATGTTTTCTCTATGCTTTCTTAAATTTCCTGGTTAATGGCTTTATGGATGTCTTCATTAATTTATCATTTTTTTCCTATATACTTTAACATTCTTGAATAAACACCTAAGCTAATTAAAGGCAATATTCTGAATTGTTATAATATATGTATTTTCTTGTATCCAGTCTTTTGTATCCTATATGTAATTAATAACTCAAATAAGCTAATCTGGTTTAAACAATGAGAAAAATTTTAAAACATATAAGTGCAATTCACAAGAGCTGATTTTAATTCAAGAGCTCAGTGAATTAATCAAGAATGTTGGAAGTTCCCCATCTGTCTTCATAGACATATTGACTTTTTCTTCAGGTAAGAATGCCTCTGAGCAGAAAATAGCTTTTAAATAACACAACTCAGACCCAAAGGGAATGTGAAGGTTGTTGGTTGTGCTGCTTTCTAAACATAACATCCTTTTAACAGCACATGGGGATCTACCCTCATATTCTCTAGAAGAAAAGTATTTGTAGCAAAAGTCAGTCACCAACAAGAAAAACTAAGTTGTATTTTACTTAGATTTAGTGATCTTAACATATTGATTATAAGATGGGATAGCATTCCTGGGTTTAGATTATAGAAATACTTAAGATTTCTGGTGTTACTTGATCAATGACAAATAATTTAATATCCTATTTAGTGTCATCAATTACATTAACTTATCTTTCATTATCATAATAGAATGAAACACCATATAGTAACTTACAAATAGTTTCTTTTACTCAATGTGTTTTGACAGTCATTGGAATCATATATATATATATATATATATATATATATATATATATATGTGTGTGTGTGTGTGTGTGTGTGTGTGTGTGTGTGTGTGTGTGTGTCTGTCTGTCTCTGTCTGTCTGTCTGTCTGTGTATGTATATTAGCTAGATCCTAAAACTTTATAGTAAATAAAAAAAGAAAGATAAATAACCCAGGTGAAAGTTTATTTTCTAGAGATTGAAGTTAAAAGCTTCCATTTATACCCATTTAGGGAAACTGAAAATAAGCATATATGTCATACAGCTCAAACAAAATTCACTTAATTCTTTAGTTAGAATTCTTTGCAAATATATCTTCAAACTCATGCGATATTACCAACAAATCTATAATTGAAATTCACTGCAGTGTCCTTATGTATGCACATATTTATACACACATACAGAGGGTCCAGTCTTCTGCAGGTCAGAGAGGCTCGAATCAAAGTACAGTGTCATCGAGAAACATATACAGACTTCTTTACAAAGGATGAAAGCTTCCTCTTTATTTTTACTATACTTTCTGTCCTTGTTCTTCTCCATTCTTTTATTTTGTTTTGTTGTGATCTTCTACTATGATTTCTCCCTTTTACTTCTCTGATGACTTCTTTCTACATTACTTTCTGATGTCTTTCTTCTTCTTTACTTCCCGATATATTCCTTCTACTCTATCTACATCCTGACACTTCTCCCTGATAACTTCCTTCTATACTACTTCTTGATGACTTCCTACTACACTTCTTTCTGATGACTTTCTTCTGCCATCTTTCCTTATACACTATTCTTTTTACATTCTTTTCTTCTATATCTTTCTATCTAAATCTTTCCTGGTGATTTCCTTCTCTTTTTTTATTTTTTATCTTACAGTACATATACCCCAGCATCATCTTTCTAGCAATATAAATATTTAATATGATTGCATCCTATTGTTTGAGAGAATGATTACAATAAATACAGGTAAAAGCATGTTTTCAATAACACTTACCTGACTATACACATTTTACATATTACAGGTGAAAGGCAAATTAATACCAAGAACCCACATACTATTAAATATTAATCCTTTAGAATTCTTATAGATCAGGAGATATTTAACCACAACTGCTCACAGAGGCAGTAATTGTTATAATTGCCAGAATATCAGGTAACTAGTTCCACTTTTCATATATTAGAGTTCTGTCCAATTACTTTAACTAACCACCCAATTCTGTTTTCTAGTTACATGAAAGAAATTGTCTAAAGCTTTGTTTTAGCTATGATGTACACTGGAAAACATGAATACATTTCCCAATATCAAAAATAACTTTAACTACTAGAACTCAATTATTTTACTTAATCATTAAATTAAGCCATAGTTAAGTCCTCTCCTCAGGAGAAACTTAGGCGTCCTAGCTGTGTGACACTTTTCTGTTATTGTTTTATATTCTCTGCAGCCTATGTGTTATTAGGGGTTGGGGCAATGCCATAGCTAGCTAGACCCATATTAATTTTACCACTAAATTAATTTTTATCATAATTAATTTCTATATTTATTAAAAACCTTTAATCATCAGAATTCTATTTAAATTAACACTATTATTGTATAAAACCATTACTTCAATTATACAGTGCAGATTAAGAGGAAATCACCTTCATAATAATCCACAGGTAAAAATTTCCAGCATAATGGGATATGTCCTGGAAATAATCACACAGCATTAAAGGTAGTGAGGATCCTTTCACATCCGTTGATATCAAGAGATACAAGAGAAAACTGGCAGTGGCAAACATGTTAAGGCACACATAGTGGCAAGAGATATTCTGGAGACTGAAGCCCTTGGTGTTTGCCTATACAAGTCTCACCCATCAGTGCCTTGCATTCTGGTGGTGCAATCACTGAATGCAAGTGCAACTTGCTGCTTTTCTAACATGGCAAAAGTCTTGAACACCTACATAAATATAAATACATATAATTCAAATTTGTAGAGTATATTTTGTTACTTATGCACAATCAAAATGGTACAACATTGCTGCCACATAGTAAATATGAGAGGATTTTTGAACCATAACAGCAACTGTCATCAGTTTCCTTAATTCATATCTCTAGCATTTATCATCAATTTAACTATGGCCAACTTCACCTGCTGATGCACATTTGCATATTAAACTTTTATGTAGATTTCTACTTTCCTTAATTATGTAATAGCAGCAACTGGATGCTACAGGTTTGGTCTATTCCAAAACATGAAAATAATAAATTACTTTATTGTTGGAAAAGACAAATATTAGAAAAATACTTTATTCCAGATATTTATTTCCAAGAACCAATTTTGTTCTTTTGAAAAAAAAAGTATATGCCCTTAACCACTGAGTCAATTCTGCTCCCAACAGAAAACGTCATTATTAATGTTACTGAACATTAAAAGTTCATTGGTGAAATATTCAAAAAAGTTAGATTGTATATTATTTAAATTTAAATTAGCATATAAAAGGAAATATTTATTACTCAACACATTTCTTGTTAATGATAATAAGAAAAGTGAACCTGGTATGGGAGGGTAATGCACTCTAGAATTCCATAAATTCAGGTTATTAAATCAGAAGTATTTAGAATTCAAGAAGAGCCTAGCCTATTTGGAATAATTTGTCTGAATAAGAGCCATAAAAACAAAGAATATAAATGTTAAAATGGAAAATACTAAAAGGTCGTGTTTTGAAATTCAAGAGACATTCTTTGTCTTTTCACACAAATAAAAATCTTCCACACTATAATAAGATCAATTATGTCCACATAATAAAGATCTATCCCAAGAGAGTAACTGAAGAAATACACAAAATATTCAATTACTCACACATTCATTTGAGAGACACAACCAGATCCACAGAAAATTTCAATTACCACTCTACACATCAAAGTAAATTTATTGTTGGTACTAGCATAAGGTGCATAGTCATTGCTTACAAACAGGCAAAACCTCTTTGCAATCCCACAATGAAATCATTATCAGAATAGTTTTATACTTTATACTTGCACATTCTTTAAATAAAAAAAAAACAACAGATGAATCTAAAATGGCTGAAAGGCACTTAAAAAAGGTTCAACATCCATAGCCATCAGAAAAAAAATACAAATCAAAACAACTCTGATAGTCTATCTTACACCTGTAATAATGACCAATATAAAAACATTGATGACAGCTTACCCTGGAGAGGTTGTGGCATAATGAGAACATTCCTCCATTGCTTGTGGGAGTGCAAACTGGTCCACCTACTTTGGATATCACTATGGCAATTTCTCAGAAAATTAGGAAATAATCTACCTCAAGACCCAGCAATACCACTTCTGGGGGAATATGCAAAGGAAGCTCATTCATACCACAAGGGCAATGGGGGAAAAAAAATAATGTTGTCTTGAAATTTGCAGGCAAATGGATGGATATAAAAGTCACCATACTGAATTAGGTAACCCAGACCCAGAAAGCTAAATATAATATATATTCACTCATAAGTGAATTGTAGACACAAAATAAAAAAAAAATCCAGGCTACAATTCACAACCACAGAGAACATACACAACAAAGAAAATCATAAAAGAGACATACATATGTTTGTCTTTGGATTCACTTTCTTATTTAGCTTCTCTAGGAACATGAATTATAAGCTCAATGTCCTTTATTTATGGCTAGAAACCAAATATGAGTGAGTACATCCCATGTTCCTCTTTTTGGGTCTGGCTTACCTCACTCAGGATAGTGTTTTCTATTTCCATCCATTTGTATGCAAAATTCAAGAAGTCCTTGTTTTTTACTGCTGAGTAATACTCTAATATGTATATATCCATACTTTCTTCATCCATTCTTCCTTTGAAGGGCAACTAGGTTGTTTCCAGGTTCTGGCTATTACAAACAATGCTGCCATGAACATAGTAGAGCATATAATTTTTGTTGTATGATAGGGCCTCTCTTGGGTATATTCCCAAGAGTGGTATTGCTGGATCCAGGGGTATGTTGATCCCGAATTTCCTGAGAAACTGAAACACTGCTTTCCAGAGTGGTTGCACAAGTTTGCATTCCCACCAGCAATGGGTGAGTGTCCCCCTTTCTCCACAACCTCTCCAGCAAAGGCTATCATTGGTGTTTTTTATTTTAGCCATTCTGACAGGTGTAAGATGGTATCTTAAAGTTGTCTTGATTAGCATTTCCCTGATCGCTAAGGAAGTTGAGCATGACCTTAAGTGTCTTTTGGCCATTTGAAGTTCTTCTGTTGAGAATTCTCTGTTCAGCTCTGTGCCCCATTATATAATTGGGTTGATTAGCCTTTTACGGTCTAGTTTCTTGATTTCTTTATATATTTTGGAGATCAGACCTTTGTCAGTTGCGGGGTTGGTGAAAATCTTCTCCCAGGAAGTGGGTTGCCTTTTTGTCTTAGTGACAGTGTCCTTTGCTTTACAAAAGCTTCTCAGTCTCAGGAGGTCCCATTTATTCAATGATGCCCTTAGTATCTGTGCTGCTGGGGTTATACGTAGGAAGCGGTCTCCTGTGCCCATGTGTTGTAGAGTA